>NW_006408532.1:31567791-31596303 GCF_000296735.1 Chrysochloris asiatica | reverse complement strand
TGCTTATTATTTAATATTCTTTTATTATCTACATATAAATTCTATGCTCAGTCAACCTGTGGGGACCTTTTTAGATATTTCTGATTAATACTGAATTTTTCTTTGCCATTTCTCTTATTCTCACTACATTTGAAGTTCCTCTGGTATGAAACCTATATGATATTCTTCATATTCCCTGCAAAAGGTAAAACAGGTACAAACCAGAGCCAGAAATAGAAGAAAATTTCCCTTCCTCATATCATTTAAATTCTGTTTCAATACCACCAACACCAGGATGGCATAAACAAAGATTCAGATATAGTCAGAGACCTCTATTATTTATGGTCAAAACGTATCCATAGTATATTTTCAGTCATATTAAAATAAGAGATATAGGATCCATTCTATATCCTCAGTATCCCAGGGTACAATTTTGGTTGAGAAGTAACTACATAAGGCATGTCAGTGTTTAAAATAGTCACACAGAAGCATATGGGAAAAGTTCCCCTTCTTCATTTCACTTCCAAAAGTGCAACCTCACACATTCTTTCTCTAGTTATATCCATCGGGTCTAGAGAATATGGAGTAATGTTCTGTACCTCAGTAATCTCATAACAACATTTCTCACAGAAATGTATAGCAAATAATAAAATGTTTGTTCCATTTAACCTGCTTTTCATGCTTTATAATTAAGGGGTGGGTAATCAACCCTGATTCTTGGACTTAAATTAGACCCTAATTGTCATTTCCCAACTTACGGATATTAGAATTACAGAGTCCTTTAAAGACCATGTTCTCTAAGAAACCAACCTATATTCCCCTCAAGTTATTCACAAACCTTTTCCCTTTCTTAATATTATCTCAGATGATACCCTTCCTTTTAGAAATTTTCATTTGTTCAATCTAATTCTCCAGTAAGTTTTCTTGTTGTTTTTTTAGGGTAACAACTTTGGCACAGTTGTCGTCATCATGATGTGCCATGGAGTTGGTTCCAACTCATAGTGATCCTGTACAGGGTTTCCAAGGCTGTAAATCTTTATGGGAGTAGAAAGCCTCATCTTTCTCCCACAGAACAGCTGGTAGTTACGAACTGCTGACCTTAAGGTTCACAGCCCAATTAGTAACCTCTACACTATGCATATGGATATCTAAAACAAGATTCTTATCCACATTGTTGTTGTTGTTGTTAGTTACCATCAAGTCGGTACAGACTCATAGCAACCCTATGCACAACAGAACGGAACACTGCCCAGTCCTGAGCTAACCTCACAATTGTTGCACGCTTGAGCCCATTGATGCTGCCACTTTGCCAATACATCTTGCTGGGGGTCTTCCTCTTTTTCTCTGACCCTCCACCTTACCAAACATGATATCCTTCTCCAGTGACTAGTCCCTCCTGACAATATGTCCGAAGTATGAGAGACGAAGTCTGGCCATCCTGGCCTCCAAGGAGCTGTACCTCTTCCAGCATAGGTCCACTTGTTCTTTTGGCAGCCCATGGTACTCCCAATAGTCTCCTCTAACACCATTACTCAAATGCATCAATTCTTCAACCATTTTCCTTATTCATTTTGCAACTTTTCCATGCATATAAGGTTATTAAAAATACCATGGCTTGTGTCAGGTGTACCTTGGTCCTGAAACTGACATCTTTGCTCTTAACACTTTAAGAAGGTCTTGTGCAGCAGATTTACCTAATGCACTACATCCTTTGATTTCTTGACTGCGTCCTCCATGAGTGTTTATTGTTGATCCAAGAAAAATGAAGTCTTTAACAACTTCAATCTTTTCTCCATTGATAAGAATGTTTTTTATTGGTCCAGTGGTGAGGAGTGTTTGTTTTCTTTACATTGAGATGCAATGCATACCAAAGGTTATGGTGTTTGATCTTCACAGTAAGTATTTTAAGTCTTCTTCACTTTCAGCAAGCAAGGTTGCCTTATCTGCATATCACAGATTGTTAATGAGTCTTCCTCCAATCCTGATGCCATGTTTTTTGTTTGTTTGTTTGTTTGTTTGTTTTTTTCCATATAACCCAGCTTCTCGGATTATTTGCTTAGCATACAGGTTGAATAAGTATGGTGAAATAATACAACCCTGTCGCACACCTTTCCTAATTTTAAACCATCCAGTGTTCCCATGTTCTGTTTGAACAACTGCCTCTTCACCTATGTACAGGTTCCTCATGAGTATAATTGTTTGGGAATACTCATGCTTCGCAGTGTTGTCCACAGCTTGTCATGATCCACACAACTGAAGGCCTTTGCATAGTTAATAAAGCACAGGTAAGCATCTTTCTGGTATTCTCTGCTTTCAGCCAAGATCCATTGGACATTGGCAATGATATTCCTCATTCCACATCCTCTTCTGAACCAGCTTGAACCTCTGGAAGGTCTCTGTCAATGTATTCTTGCAGTCATTTCTATATTACCTTTAGCAAAACTTCACTCGCATGGGATATCAAAGATATTGTCCAATGATTTCCGCATTTCATTGGGTCACCTCTCTTTGGAATGGGCACACATATGGATCTCTTCCAATCAGTTGGCCAGATAATTGTCTTCCAAATTTCTTGGCAGAGATGAGTTAGTGCCTGCTGCACTGCTTCACTTTCTTCTAGTAGAAGCTATGTTATAAATAATGCTCAGATTTCCCAAATCTTTTAAACCTCAATGTAGCTACAGTTCTGAAAATACAGGAAAATGTGTGTATCTGTATATCTCTAAACATGCCCACACTATGACACAATGCTCCCATTTGCAAATAGTTAATTAGGATGAAGATTTGTTTCATTTAGCTATCAGATGTCCTCCTAGAATGGAAGTCACTTGGAAGATAAGGGGTGGGGATCACAAGGAACCCTTTCTCACAAAAGACCAAGAGCAGAAATGCCTGCCCACCCCCCCCAAAAAATTATCTCTATTCACTCTTCACAATATGGTCTTCCTTCATCTTCCCCATGCCTGTGACTGGCACTACCATTCAATTAACTATGCACATCATCTCTGATGTCTCCATCTTTTTTCAGTCTATCAAATCTTTGTGGATTTTATCAAAAAAATATCTCTCAAAACGATTCTTTGTTCTCTTTCTCCACTTTACAGTCAAAGTCATTGCCTTAGTTATTAGTGCTGCTATAACTGAAATACCACAAGTGGATGGCTTTAGCCAATAGAAATTCATTCTCTCACAGTTTAGGAAGCTAGAAGTCTGAATCCAGAGCACCTGCTCTGGAGTAATGTTCTTGTCTCCTTCCAGCATCAGTAGTCCCAGCATTCCTTGGATTTCTTCATGTGTCTTGGCATCAGTCTTCCTCTGAATCTAGGAACTTCACAGTGCAGGGACCTCCAGATCCAAAGGACACTCTGCACTCCCAGCTCGTCTTTCATGGAGGCTGTGGGTCCCTCTGAGCTCAGCTCACTTCTCTCTCCTTTCATATCTCAAAAGAGATTGACTCAAGATACAGCCTAATCCTACAGCTTGTATCTGCTTTTGATAACATATGGAAGTGAGAATATACAACATGTAGGATAGTTACATCAGATCAAAGCTGATCACATCAGTTCACATCATGTGCATGATTGCAGCATATTAGATCTCATCATGGAGGTGATAATTCCATCTTAAAACTGAAAAAACACTGAGAATCCTAGTCAAGTTGACACAAAAGACTATCATAGCCATCTTCCTTGGATTAAGTCGCCTAATAGATCTTTCTGAACTCACTTTCAAACCCATTCTCTTCAATGTAGCAAGATTGTCTCTAAAACGTATTATAATACATGATTAAGACAAAAACTTCAAATTCTAAAGAATAGAAGAACGTATGGTAAAAGAAGGTCTGCATTCCCATTTTTCAACCCCAAATCCCACACACCAGAAGTAACCACAGTACTAGATCGATTTCAATCAATGGCCACCTTTGTGGTAGCCATCCAACATGTCTTCTATCCTCCATTCACATCCTGGTTTATTTTTTGCTATAAAACTTAGCTTTTGGTGTCACTATATTGCATATTAATATATTTATTCATTTTTTTCCCTTCCACTCCCTTCACAGAATGTAAACTGCTTAAAGACAGGAG
This sequence comes from Chrysochloris asiatica, assembly GCF_000296735.1. NCBI lineage: Eukaryota > Metazoa > Chordata > Mammalia > Afrosoricida > Chrysochloridae > Chrysochloris > Chrysochloris asiatica. The sequence goes on along the minus strand of NW_006408532.1, from coordinate 31,592,239 downwards.
TTTATTATTTATTTTCTTCATTGCTGTAATATTAGCACCTACAAAAGTGCCTTCAAGATAAATATTTATTTAGTGAAGGGCTTTTGATGAATGCACAATTAAGCTATTTCTCTAATTCCAGATTGGTGAGAAATTTCGAACACTAAGAGAACAAGGCAATAAACCCATTTTAACTCTCAAATGAAAACATCTGAGATTTTTTACTTTTTGGATTGTTGTCCTCAGTACTGTCGATTCAGTTCCGACTCACAGTGACCTTGTATAGAGTTTTCAGTCAAGCAGCTAGTGGGTTTAAACCACCAACCTTGTGATTAGCAATCCAGTGCTTACCCTACAGTGCCACACCAGTATAGGCAAATGTGCTTTAATTGACTGTTTTCATTTACAAAAAGCAATATAAAGTAGAGAAAGAACTGGACCAAGTTTTAGGACATTTGCGTGAACATCTTCACCGGGATTCAAACATGTTTTATGACCTTGATAACAGGAGCCTCAGGAAAATCTCCATTTATGAGAAAACTGAGGTCTCAATATTGCTATAAAATGATCTCCTTTCTTAAAAGAAAGTTGGAATTTAAAAATAATGTCTAATGTTCATAAACGAAGTATGTCAAGATCTCTGTCCCTTCCAAAAGAAAAGCTGCTCATTATGCCTGCAAATGCTCTATAAGTGGTACCTCATTTCTTTATAAATCTTACTTGCTTGTATGATATGTTTCTATAAAAGATAATGTAGAAATTTGTCCATCAGTGTCACCAATAAGGTAAGAAGGAGGATGAAAAAGAGAAAGAGAAGGAAGAGAAAGAGAAATAGTTGATACAAGAGCAGATTGGTCCCTTAATTTTTGCCCTTAACAAAACAGGTGGAAATACTACTCCTTGAAACCACCTTGAGCAGTTATTTGGTGACCCTTCAGAGGTCAGGAGGAATGTGTTGGACAAAATCTCTCAAGTGAGATCACTCCACAGTAGAGCTTTGAGATAAATTGTTTGGCTGAAGGATTCCCTTCAGCAAGAGACCAAGATGACTATACCTAACAGTCTAGCACCATAGATAAACACAATCAACACCCCATCTTTTCCATTCCCATAATACTACATAAATTATAGTTCAACATCAAAAAGTTGGATGAATTTCTAAAGATGTTGGATAACTCTTGCATAGAGTTTTCCCAGTGTATCAATTCACTGCTAGCCATTCACTGAGGAGAAAAGCCCTTCAGGTGATATTGTCACCTGTTAACTAAAATCTACTGATAATCTTTTAATTGTGTCACTCTTAAATGTTAACCATCAGTCAAGGAGATTAGACATACCATGAAAACCTCAAGCAAAAGAGATAAGAAAGCAGAAAAGCAAATGGCATTTCAGGAACCTAAGATAAATTTAAAAAGAAACACTTTTTGTTCTCAATTGGGTGATCAGATTTACAAAGCAAATCAGTTTTCCATTCAACAATTCATACACATTTTGTTTCATCTCATTGATTACTTATCCCATTTTCCCCATGTGTTTCCTGTTTCCATTTTTCCTTCTTTCCAGTCCTGAACTTAGTCTTTTGGTAAATTGCTATCTTTTTTACTTTAAATGCTTGTTTATTCTAAGGCATGTTTACTTCACCAGTGTTACTGTTCTCCTTATAGAACTGTCTATTGTTTGGCTGAAAATTGAACCATGGGAGTGAGTTCATTTCCCGACTTGAAGAGTGAATAAGGACCATAGTCTAAAGGGTTCTACCTGTCCCTATCCAATCAATAAGCCTGGTATTTTTTATGATTTTGAGTTTTGCTCTACATTTTTCTCCCATTCTATCTAAGAACTTTTCGTGTGAACGCTTTCACAGCAGTTGGCAGTGGTGGCCAAGTAGCATCTAGTTCTTCTGGTCTCAGGGTTGTGGAGAGGGATATTTGTGTTGTCCATTAATTTATTGGATGAATTGGTTCCATGTGTCTTCACTTGGTTTTCTCCTGGACAGGGAGAGACCAAGAGTTGCACCTTAGATGGCCTCTGGTGAACTTTTAAGACCTTACTTACTACTCACCAAATTAGTAACTGTAGAACATTGTCTTTGTGGATTATGGTATGTCAATTGTTCTTGAGATTATGACCCTGAGCCCCAACACCCAGTGGCTCATCCACTCAAGGTGTTTGTATCTAAGAAGTTTTCAAGTAATCTGTTTTCAGTTCTAGATCATACTTCTTCCCTGACTCCACCCAACATTGAATGTGTGTTTCTGAGTACCAAGCCCCTTTGTGATTCTCTTGATTGATGAACAGAATTCTCTACCGTGTCACCCTTCATACGTTGTGGAGCTTGTGACTTTCCCTATCCTCTTTTGCCAGTTATCATTTCTGCAGCTCCTTTGAGGATCTTCCACAAATTTGGTGAGAACACCTCTTAGCTATTGTCCATTCTATTCTCTTTATTGTGGAGGATTTAATCTTAATTTTTTTCATTTGCAATAACTTAAATGAATTTTCAGGAGAGAGATAAGATAAACATCTGACATATAACTATCATTTTTAGCTAGGACAAGATCATTTTTATATAAAATTACTTGATAAAACAATGGAAGATATAGAAGCACTAAGGAGCTCTGGAAGCGTAGTGGTTATGCATCGGGCTGCAAGCCGCAAGGTCAGCAATTCAAAACTACCAGCCACTCCGTGGGAGAAAGATGAGGCAGTCTGCTCCCGTAATGATTTACAGCCCCGGAAACCCTGTGTAGGATCGCTATGAGTCGGAACCGACTCCACAGCACACAACAACAACAACATGTGCTTTCAATTAGCAGCGATTCAAGCATGTATTGACCTTTTGCACCACCCAGGGATAGATATATCAAAGAAGTCATAATATGAATCTGGGTGCATACATGGCATAGAGGCCATGGCTGATTTCCTTTGGATTCCCAGGGGGAAGGAGAATCAAACTTAAAATCAGCCCAAGGTCAATCCCTATGGAGCACAGGTCAGACATACCTCCATCTTACAATCTTATTTGCCCTCTTCTGACACAAACCACCCCTTCCCCACAGCATTCTCTACCTCTCTGTTGGGTTCAATAATCTGTTGCAATGACCACTCAGAATTTAGAGACAATACTCAAGATTATGGGGTTTACTAGTGAAGTGAAAGAGTCCTGCTGTTGTGCTATAGAATAAGCACTAGACTGATAATTGCAAGGTCAGTGGTTCAAAAGTACCAACTGCTCCTCAGAAACCCTATACTGGGTCACTCTAAGTCAGAACTGTATCAACAGGTCAGTGTTTCGAACCCTATCCTGTCCTACTTGATAGCATTTAACAACAACAATGAAGTGAACAGGGTACAGTTTACGATCAGAAACAATTCAGGATGCAGCAGTTCCCCAGTTAGGAGGGCCTCTTCTCTGCCAGATAGCAGACAAATCTCAATCTTATCTTTGGCCTCTCAGCCATGTGATCCCTTGGCCTCTGTCCTGCTTGGTCAGGTGTTACAAAGCTCCTTTAATTAGTCTGTAAATGTCCAAAGGGCACATTCTGCAAGCCAGCCTCCTGTTCATAGACACTCAGCGTCACTCAGTCAGTGGTCCTGGAAGCCTGGCCTTCTGTTTCTCCTTGCTGTTCTTTCTGCTGCTGCTGACTGGTTAGCTCATGGCCATTCTTTCTTGGTGCTCCTGGGATCATTTGTTCCTGTTTCTGAGATATAAACCATGTAAACCTAGCAGGGTGGCAATACTAACAAATCTCAGTGTTAGAGTCCTGTAAACACTATCTGCATGTTAACGGAGTCCTGATATGACACTGTGGGATAAGCACTGCAGGGCTAACCACAAGATCAACAGTTCAAACCCACGAGCCACTCTTCAGAAACCCTGTACAAGGTTGCTATGAGTTGGAAATGACTTGATATCACTTAACAACAACAACCTAACAATTTGATGGGAGTTAAAGACTTTTTTTTTAAGTTGTTATTGTGATTTGAGTGAAAGTTTACAGGGCAGATCATCAGTTTTACATTCAACAAATCATATACTTTGTTTCATTACAATGATTATAATCCCCTCCATATGCCATCAATTAACAGTATTTCTCTCTATTCATTTTAGCTGTTTCTTTTTTTTTTTCCGTTTAAAAACTTGGGCATATATAATAATTTAAACCACCAACAGGCACAATCTGCAAGCCTGCCTCCTTGCTGCCAGCTCAGTCCCTCTCTATTCATGAATCTAGAGTCCTCAGTTGCTCCCTCTCTCCATGTCCCCATCTCTGCCTCCATCTCTGGTGTCGCTGCTTCTCTGGATAGGGTCTCTCATTCAGCTTGTGCTCTTCTCTCTTGATGGTCCTAGAGTCCTCTGTTTCTGGACTGTAAGACTAACTACTCCCCCATTTTTGTTACAAAACTTCTACCTTTACAATTGTGACAGTCTCAATTAGTTATGAAAACAATTACTCATGATTCAATCATAAGAATCTTATCCTCATTTCTTTTCACCAGACCTGTCTAGACAAGATGAAAACTATTTAGTGGAGATTCTATCTTCCCCCACATACTCTGAGACTAAACTCCCTCTTGAAAACCTGTAAGCCAGTCACTTTGTGCCTTTATAGCCCCTCCATTTTAGGTAGCCAATGTCCAAATTGTTCTGGTAGCATAGTGGTTACGAATTGGGCTGCTAACCTCAGAGTCGGCAGTTTGAAACTACCAGCTGTTCCGCAGGAGAAAGATGAGGCTTTCTGCTCCCATAAAGATTTACAGCCTCGGAAACCCTGTACAGGGTCACTACGAGTTGGAATCAACTCCACAGCATATAACCAACAACCACCACCATCAACCCTTTATACAAAGGAGATAGGCTTGATTCTTGATGTGAAGACTCCTTCCCTCTCTGTTGGTATTTTGAGCTACTACCTCCATGAGTATAAGTCAAGTTCAGCAATTTACTCGGTTCCGACTCCCCCTTCTTGTGTATTGCCCTTCCCAATGCCTGAACTATGATATGTCTGGCCCCTACACTGTGCTCTACCATGGCCTCACTTTACCTCCCCCAAACTCCTCTACCCTACCCTCACCGGTAACCAATAAACAAATAATTTTTCCCCCTTTTAGTATGGGTATCTTTTCTTAAGCTTTTACAATAGCAGTCCTATGCAATATTTGTCCTTTTGTGACTGACTAATTTCGCTCAGCATAATGTCCTCAAGGTTCATCCATGTTATGCAGTGGCTTGAAGCTTCCTTGTTATTCTTCAGGGTAGAATATTATTCCATTGTGTGTATGTACCACAGTTTGTTTATCCATTCTTCCATTGATGGGCACTTAGGCTGTCTCCATCTTTTTGTTATTATGAATAGTACTGCTATGTACATTGGTGTGCATATATCAAGAAGACTTTTGAGTCCTGGTGTGGTGGTATAGGAAAAGTACTAGACTGCTAGCCACAAGGTTGGTGGTTCAAACCCACCAGGCACTCTTTTAAAACCTTTTACAGGGTTGCTATGAGTTAAAACCGGCTCGAGGGCACTTCACTACAACAATACCATGTAAATTTACAGATATTGAGTAAGGATATACAGGTACTCATTGTAATATTCTTATTGATAAATCTTTTGGCAAGTTTAAATTTATTTCCAAATAAAAAATTCATTCCAAAGATAGGTGGCCCAAAGGGATGCAGAAATCATCGCACAATATAATTAATAGCGCATGCAAGTAAAATTTTGTTGAAGATAATACAAAAAATGGCTGCAACCATACATTGACAGAGAAATACCAGAGGCTCAAGCAGGATTCAGAAGAGAAGATGGAATTATGGTTATCACTGCTGAAGTCAGATGGATCTTGGCTGAAAACAGAGAATACTAGAAATATGCTTACGTGTGCTGTATTGACTAAGCCAAAACTTTCAATTGTGTGGATCATGACACAATGTGGACAACATTTTGGAGAATGAATATTCCAGAATACTTTAATTGTGCTCATGAGGAACTTGTACATAGACCAAGAGGCAGTTCAAACAGAATAAGGGAACGCCAAATGGTTTAATATTAGGAAAGGTGTATTCTTTCAATGTACTTATTCAATCTGTATGCTGAGCAAATAATCTGAGAAGCTGGATTATATGAAGAAAAACATGGCATCAGAATTGGAGGAAAACTCATTAACAACCTGCAATATGCAGATGATACAACCTTATTTGCTGAAAGCAAAGAGGACTTAAAATATTTACTGATGAAGGTCAAAGTTCACAGCCTCAGTAATGGGTTGTACCTCAATGTAAAAAAAAAAAAAAATCCTCACCACTAGGCCAATAAATAACATCATGATAAATGGAGAAAAGATTGAAGTTGTCCATCAACCATCAGCACTCATGGAAACAGAAGTCAAGAAATCAAACGATATATTGCATTTATCAAATCTGCTGCACAATACTTCTTTAAAGTATTGAAGAGCAAAGATGTCAGTTTAAGGACTAAGTTGTGCCTGACCCAAGCCATGGTATTTTCTATAACTTCATATGCATGTGAAAGTTGGCTGGTGAATATGGAAGATCGTCAAAGAAGTGATGCATGAGAGTTATGGTGTTTGAGGAGTTAATTAAAAGTACCATGAACTGCCAAAATAACAAATTGATGTGTTTTGGAAAAAATACAGCCAGAATGCTCCCTAGAAGCCAGGATGGCCCAACTTCATCTCTCGTACTTCAGACATATTATCAGGAAGGACCAGTCAGCCCCTGGAGAAGAATATCATGTTTGGTAAAGTGGAAGTTTGGAGAAAAAGAGGAAGACTTCCAACAAGATGGATTGGCACAGTGGCAGCAGCAATGAACTCAGGCATAGCAACGATGGTGAAGTTGGAACAGAGAAGCCTGCAGTGTTTCGTTCTGTTGTGCATAGGGTTGCTATGAGTCAGTACCAACTCAATGGCACCTAAGAAAAACACCACCAACAAGCTATATCTGATTATGGTGACACAGAAAACTTAACAAGGTCAATGAAGGGAGGAAAAAACCAAGGTACTTTAAATCTGTGCCATGAGTTAAAATTTTAAATCATAAAAATCAGTGAGGGTGCAAAATAAAATATTTTTTCTGGAAGGATAATGCAAACAAACTGTTGACCAGTATAGGGTTTCTAAGCAGTGGCTGGTGAGTTTAAACCTGCTGACCTTGAAGTTCAAACCAATCATCCGGTTCCTGTGCTTATCCTACATACCACAACCAGGTACACTGCAGGTGTGGAGGATGTCTGGCCTACAAACTGTATCAAGCCCATGAAATCCTTTGGTCTGGCCCTGCCAAGGCAACTGCAGTTCTAGCTACCACATTTTGTTGTTCTTGTTAAGTGCCATCACATCAGTTGTGACACATAGCGACTCTGTATAGGGTTTCTGAGGAGCAGCTGATGAGTTTGAACCACTGACCTTGTGGTTGGAAGTCAAGTGCTTATCCTATAGCATCACACCAGGAGTCCCAGCCATCACATTTTTGTTGTTGTGAAGAGCTGTAGCGTCGGTTCTGACCCATGGTGGTGGTTATGTACCGTGGAGTCGGTTCTGGCCCATAGTGACCCGAGGAGCAGCTGGTGAGCTTGAACTGCCGACCTTGCAGTTCCAATGGCTTTGCAGTCTGGCGCATTAACACACAGCACCACACCAGGACTCCAGCTGTTACATTGTTGTTGTTATTGCTTGCTGTCGAGTTGGTTCCAACCCATAGCGACCCTGTATAGGGTTTCCAAGAAGAAGCTGGTGAGCTTGAACTGCTGACCTTGCAAGTTGCATGGTTGTTGTTGTTACGTTCCGTGGAGTCGGTTCCAACGCATAGTGACCCTGTACAGGGTTTCCGAGGCTGTAAATCTTTATGGAAGCAGAAAGCCTCATCTTTCTCCCACGGAACAGCTGGTAGTTTTCAAACTGCTGACCTTGTGGTTCACAGCCCAATTCGTAACCACTACAGTAAGTCGCATTAGGGGTGAGTTAATTAAATGTTTGACCAAACAGCAGGCTAATTTTAGGTTGATAATTTTGTGTGGCCCATGAATGATGTTACAAATTTGGGCAGTAAAAAGGTTCCTGCCCCACTACTAGGTGGCAATGAGTTGGAAATGACTCGACAGTACTGAACAAACAAATACATATATGTGTGTGTGTGTGTGTCTGCGTATACTGTTGTTATGTGTCTTCAAGTAGGTTCTGACTCACAGCGACCCTATACAGGGTTGCTGAGAGTGACTGGTGGTTTTGAATTGCCAACCTTGAGGCTAGCATGATTAGCAGTCCAGTGCTTATCCTACAGTACCATATTGCTGGCAGACCTGAAGATCTCATCCATAAAGATTGCAGTTGTTGTTAAGTACCAATGAGTCAGTTCTGACTCACAGTAACCTTGTATAGGGTTTCCGAAGAGTGTCTAGTGAGTTTGAACCACTGACCTTGCAGTTCAAACGAACCTTTTGATCCAGTGCACCACACCAGGACTCCATAAAGATTACAGTTTAGAAAACCCTATGGGGCAATTCAACTCTACTTGCTGCATTTCTAGGAAATTCCCAGAGATGCTGATGCTATGGTCTAAGGTCCCACACTTTGCATAGCAAAGTTCTAGAAAATTCAACATATAGGTATGGATGAGGCCTAAGTTCTTTCCTCCTCACCTTTGTTTTTTTAAACCTTGTTATGTTATCCTTGCTTTTATCAACTTAGCTGTCCGTTGAGAGAAGACAACTGGTATCATTTTCAACTATTTCAGTCTGGACTAAGACCATCATCTCAGGAAATTTAGTAACATGAAGCCTTTAAAAAGACACACTTGTGAAACGTGCCCATCTGGTATTTTTAAAGCGGATGGTCATACTAAGTATTTTAAAAAAAAAAAAAAAAAAAATGTGGAGAGGACTAACTAGTCCATCTGGTGGAAAAACAGCTTTGAATCATGTTGAAAATCTCATCCTGGTGAGGGGGAAAAAAAGAAAAATATGTGGACCTAATCTACGGAGAATCTGCAGTCTTCGAGACAGGCCTTAAACTTTTAAGAAGAGTTGCAAAAACACTTTTTTATAACATGTGCACATCTGTCATGCTAAGCTTCTATATAAAGCAAGAATCTTGTATATTACTTATGAAAACCAGTTATATCTTCATTCTGTACCTCTTCTTACAAGCCCATCAAAGACAGAGAAGTACAGGCTGCCTTGAGTTCTACTTCCACATCCCACTACACCTATGGGAGACTAATGTTTTAAGACTATGGTTAATCATCCCCTGCAAAAAAGAAGTACAAAAAAAAAAAAAAAAAAGGAACAGGAAAATCCATGGAATATTAATCATAATAGAATAATTAATCCCTCTAGATAAGTGACTTAGCAGGAAACATCCCAGATTTCATTAAAGACTAAAGACCTCATTGCATTCCTCGAACAATTTAAAAAGTCTGTTGACATCAAACATGGAGCCCACATGGATTAAATTAGGTTACTCTTCGTGTTACAGTTTAAGATTTCATAAAGTACAGCTTGCGGTTAGATCATGTGTTTCAGTTCTGAAGGACTGGTTGATGACTTCCCAATCGCTTCAATATTGTGCCACTAGGGATTATTTATCCAAGCGCCGCCACAGCACTCTTCAATCTGGCCTTAATAATCCAGCCTCCAGTTTGTAGCCTGCTCTGCTGTTGATTCCCAATAAACAAATATTTGTGGTGTGTTTGTTGGCTCTTTAACTGCTGGCATTTTTGGCTCAGGACAGCATTCCATGAAGAAAGGGGACCCAGCTGTGGTCCCTAGGTTAAATGTCGCCAGTAATAGGGCTTTCATTGAAAGCACCAGTTCTTTTTTTTTTTTTTCCCCCCTAAAGTTCAGTGACAGCTAATGGAGACTAAACTGGAACAGTTGTGCAAAAGGCACAATTCTTCAAAAGAAACTAATAAAATGTTCTTCTCTACTTCCCACTGTTTTACCCTATTTAAAGGCCCCAATGCTTGAGCATTAATGGATTTTCAGATAAGCAGGAAACAGAGAAGACAGTGGAAAGAAGAGATTTCCTTTATACATATGTAAGGTCTCCAGATGCTTGGGTTTCTGAACTTCTTAGCACAAATCTGGGCATAGAATGAACCACTTGGGAGCTCACATTGGCAAGAAATGTTTATTCATCTCAATATCTTCCTGTTTCCAGGATTAGAGGCTGTCAAAAACAAAGACATCAGCAAATCCATGCTGTCTGTCTTGTTTCACTTAATTCACTTTGCTTGCAGTCATAACAAGCATGTTATTTATTTAGTTGTAAGTACATACCAAAGTAAGGATGCATTCACTTTAATCCTTTAATTTAACAAGATCACATACTTTAGGAAGCCAAAGGCTTTACAGCAAGATTAGAATAAAGAGTTCTGTTTCCTCTTAGATTAAAATAGATATCCTGAATATTTGATTTGTGGTATATCATTATGTTTGATATTTGGGTGCTCTCTTGCTGAGGTCTAAATTAGTATGTTTATTAAATTCCCTGTAAGTGGTATTTTACCCACTGTGTTTACATTTAGAGTCATTTTTCAAGATAAAGTCTGTCATAAAATGGGAAAACTGATTTACTGCCTATTTCTTTCAACATTTTAAGAGTCAAGACCTATCTCTCAAGAGACTTAAGTTGTTGTTCTTGTGCTGTCGAGTCGGTTCTAGCTCATAGTGACCCTGTACAGGGTTTCTGAGGAGTAGTTTCTGAGGAGTCCAACAGACCTAAGAAAGACATGCAAATAAACAGAGACAAACAGATAGAAAGAGAGAGAGCACTTTGGTGCCCTAAAAGATGTATGTTAGCTTTTAAATCCACACACAAATGTTCTTAGTTTCATTTTCAGTATTAGGAGAAGGTACCAAGTCCATTTGTTTCTCTTCTGATTCCTGCTAAAATTTCTCTTCCACTGTGCTTTCTTTGTACCACTAGAAACTCAGGTTGGCTTTGCATTCAAAACCTTCTCTAGCCTGATTAGGTTTAGGCAGAAACAACCTTTTGAACAAGAAAATGTTTACTTGGCAAACCACAATTCAAGTATCTAGCCTGGAGGTATAGATTGACATAAACTTTAAAATAAGTAATCAGTTTGGCTTGAGAAAACCACCCACAAAATACTTTAATCCACAGTGGAAACTCTGAATGGTTTAAATAACAAAAGACTATCAAAAATAGTAAATCAGTTTCAACAAACATTCAGGAGGGACCAGCTTTTATCCAGATGACTTGCTGCAGGCAGATCTGGCTGGTCTATGTGCAAGTGAAAACGGCCTGAAAGCTCAAGCTTCTGTCTTCCAGAGTTGGCCTCTGTGGTTGCAGTTCCCACAGCCCAGAAAAGCCGAGCCAGCTCTCTCCAATTCCTGAATCATCTGTCTAGTCCCTATACTAGTGACAATCTAACCTCCTTTTTTTGTTTTGTTTTGTTTTGTTGTCATGTATCTATAAAGAGAAGTTTATAAATTTATATCAAAGAAATGGCTCGCACACAAGTCCCAAACAGATGAATCAAAATCAGCAGGTCAGAAGACAGGCAGGTCCAGCAGGTAAAAAGGCAGGATGCTGATGACTCTCAGGATCCATAGGTAATAGAGCCAGGCCCCAGGCCCCAGTCCACAGGTGGGAGGACATGGCAGATGCAAGATCCAGACCCAGCAGAGAAGCTGCATAACAAACAGACACCATCAAGCCATTAGACAACTTCACACTCAGCATGCATGATTGAAGGAGGCCTGGTGCCACAGTGGGTTACAGGTGGGCTGCTACCTGCAAGGTCAGCAATTAGAACCCACCAGCCAGGACAATCTAAGGTAAGCTAAAAGGGCAGTTCTACGGGTCCTATAGAGTCACAAGGAGTCAGAATCAACTCCGTGGCAGTGGTATGCATGATTAATCAGGTTAACTCCTTCCAAAGGGGTTCTTGGGGAACTGGAGTTTGGAAGAGGTCTGGAGAATGGTCAGGTATCTGAGAGAAAGAACTTACTATGCACAGAGGTGAGAACTGGCCTGCATTCACACTCCTCCTGCATCAGCCTCCTATGACAGGTAATGTGTAAAACTACCCATACCAATGCAGTCCGACCCACTGCTGCAGAGTCAGTTCTGACTCATAGCAACCCTGTACAGGGTTTCTGAGACTATAGTCTTTAAGGAAGCAGTCTCATCTTCTTCCCTCAGAGGGGCTGATTGGTTTGAACTGCAGACCTTGAGATTAGCAGTCCAGTACTTATTCTATAGTGTTACTATCCATAGTTTTCCATTTAATCTTCCCAACAGCTCTAAGAGTCCTGGTGTGGCACTGTAGGATAAGCACTGGACTGCTAACCGCAAAGTTAGCAATTCAAACCCACCAGTTTCTCCTTGGAAACTCTGTACAAGGTCACTATGAGTCTAAACAGATTTGATGGCACTTAACACTGTAGATATTAAAGCTAATAGTACTTATTTCAGAGGGTTGGTGGTGTTGTTAAGCACTGCTGAGTTAGTTCTGACTCAGAACGACCATGTATAGAGTTTCTGAGGCTGTAAACCTTTGAGAGAGCGGAACAACTGGTGGGCTCGAACCACCAGCGTTGTGGTTTGCAGTCCACTGTTGTTCGTACAGGCACCTTGCTCCCTTGTCTACATTATCTAAGTTACTGAAAGTTTAAGTAACTTACCCAAAGTCTGACACACAGTAAGTGGTGAAGCTGGAATTTGAACCCAAGTACCCTAGGCCAAACTGCAAAGCCGTTTGAACTGCAAGGTCGGCAGTTCAAGCTCACCATCCACTCCTCGGAAACCCTATACCAGGTCACTATGGGTCGGAACCGACTCAACAGCACTTCAAAACAAAACAAAACAAAAAACCCTAGGTCTGGTAGCGTAGTGGTTAAGAATCAGGCTGCGAACCACAAGCTCAGCAGTTCAAAACTACCAGCTGTTCCACAGGAGAAAGATGAGGCTTTCTGCGCCCATAAAGATTTACAGCCTTGGAAATGCTATACAGGGTCGCTATGAGTCAGAACCGACTCCACAGTACATAACCACCACCACCACCCTAGGTCAGGAGCCCTGGTGTGGCACTGTACTATAAGCGTTGGGCAGCTTACCACAAAATTGGCAGTTCAAACCTACCAGTCGCTCCTTGGAAACTCTATGCTGAGTCACTATGAGTCAAAACTGATTTGAGGGCATTTAACAACAGGCTAGCTCAAGAGACCATGGTCTCAACAAACTTAATGCTAACTTTACATTGTCCCATAAAGTAATTTAAGTCCTGGTGTGGCACTGTAGGATCAGTACGGGACTGTAAACCAGAAGGTAGGCAGTTCAAAGCCACAAGCTGTTCCTCAGAAACCCCATACATGGTCGCTATGAGACCACCGCTCGATGGCACTTAACAGCAGCAACAGAAAGTAATTTAACCTCTGGGTCCCAAGGGGCTATTCAAGAAACTGAAGATAAAAATCCATACACCCAATTTGGGATTAAGAATTCAATGTGAATACACTTGGTAAAAACTTTATAAGGGGGATGAGGTATCTACAGAAAAGGGAAGAGAGAGGGCATGGAAAAAGAGTGTCACAGTTTAGCTGGCAGGTTCCTGGCCTTCCCATCATGCCCCCTGCATCCCTAACCTACTAAGCTATGCACCATATCAGAGGCTCCTTCAGCCCTGACGGAGATTAATGAAGAGCTGCTTGAGTAGGACCACAGGGCACTTTCATCTCCAGCACAACAGAAAGGAGCAGTCAAGCAGAGAATATTAATAACAAGCCAAATCCTCATCTTCTCGAACTGCAACGGAAAACTTGGGTTATTTGTTTCAATATGTTTTCATTCTCACTACATGAGCAAAATTCCTTTGTGCTAACTGGGTAAAGAATTCAGCCTGCTGAGAATGACTTCCATTTACCAGAAATTGACTTTTTCCCCTTCACTTTACATTTTCCAGAACCACGCATGTTTTGATGTTGTCACATCAACAAGTATGTATCCCTGCCCACAAAGGTTCTAGAGGAGGCTAGATAGAGCACACCAGCAGAACTGTATTTAATAGAAAACTAAGGACGTAGATTCGACTCTTGCTTCTCTCACTCTTCTGGGTTAAACCCTCCATGTGTTTTGACCTCCCCCTGGTAAACTTTGGAAATCTTTCAAATTCCCTTCTAGCTCTAACTCTCACAAGTTAGAGATCCTAGAGATCCTAATCACAGGACACTGAGCTTACTGTATGAACAAAACAATTCACTGAAAAGTAGAGGCATATCCCAAGTTGCTAGTTTGGTATTTAATTGAAATGCAGTACTGTGCAAAAATAACAATAACACTGAATTCAGTGCTATCCACTTATATGTTTTGACACCATCAAAAAAAAAAAAAAAAAGTACTAAATTATCACAGAAATTCCAAAAAAGTTACTCTCTCGGGGTCATTGGTTTGAGCTGCTGTCTGAGTCTACATTAGCTCTTTGCAAACACTTGTCAATAAAGGCTTGCTGTTGCTGCTGTTAAGTGCCGTCGAGTCGGGTCCGACCCATAGCGACCCTGTACAGGGTTTCCGAGGGTGTAAATCTTTACGGGAGTAGAAAGCCTCATCTTTCTCCCGCGGAGCAGCTGGTAGTTTCGAACCGCTGACCTTAAGGTTCGCAGCCCGATTCGTAACCACTACGCTACCAGAGCTCCTTTTCAGGGATAAAAAGAGACATGTATCCAGTTCACAAGATTTTCTTGCCTTCCAGGTCCTTGCCCTTGCAGTTCCCTCCTCATGGGTACCTTCTCATTCTGGTCTCAACTTAAATGTTACCTCCTCCAAGAAGCCTTTTCTGACCCCACCTCCAACCTAACGTCCATCGCTATTCTTGAATGCTTTCTTCCTAGAAAGTATTTCTAGGTGATGTTTTAAAATGATTATTATGGTTTTATTTATTGTCTGTGACTAAATTGGACATTTTCAAATTTAGATATCAACTGAGACCATCAGGAACTTTAAAATAAGGAGGCTAAGAATAATAGATCAGATCAGGTGTTCTCCTACTTGAATGTACAGAAAAATCCCCTAGGGGATCTTATTACAATGAAGATTCTGATTGAGCAGGTCTGAGATTAGACTCTGGTAGCATAGTGGTTACGAATTGGGCTGCTAAACTCAGGGTCAGCAGTTCGAAACTACCAGCTGTTCTGTGGGAGAAAGATGAGGCTTTCTGCTCCTGAAAAGAATTACAGCCTCGGAAGCCTGTACAGGGTTGCTGTGAGTCGGAACAGACTCCATGGCACATAACAACAACAACAACAAAGAGGATCTGGTAGCATAGTGGTTAGGAGTTGGGCTGCTAACCTCAAGGGCAGCCAAACCACCAGCCACTCTGCAGGAGAATCGTGAGGCTTTCTAACTCTGTAAAGATTTGTAGCTTCAGAAACCCTATGCAGGGTCACTATGAGTCAGAACAGACTCCAAGGCACATAACCACCACCAGTAAGTTCCTGGTGTGGGAGATGTAGGAACAACACTGGACTGTGAACCACAGGTCAGCAATTCAAACTCATCAATTGCTCCTCAGAAATTCTATATAGGGTCGCTATGAGTCAGAAGCTACTCATTAGCACTTAACACCACCAATAAATTCCCAGGCATAGACCACATTTTGAGTAGCAAGGGATTAAATGATGGATTTATACAACTGTGTAATACTTACACAACTTAATTTCTACAATTAAATAGTAAATAAAATAGGTTGAAATAATAGAAATAGTAGGGGTTTTTTTTTGTTTTGCTTTGTTTTTGATGTTCAAACAGGGTATGCTTTATTTATTTATTTATTTATTTTTTGCAAAATTAGAAATTTTATTAAACAAAAATATCAAAATGTGAAGCTATTGTTTGTCAACATATCCTCCATCTATTTCTATGTACTTTTGAATGTGATGTTTCCATCTCTTTTAACCCTTCTTCAAAGAATTCTGCCCTCTTTGATTTACACCATGTCAAAATGGTAGTTTGGGCATCCTTGGGGGACTGAAATCATGTTCCTTTTCAATGTTCTTTAGGAACAAAAGAAAAGTCTGAAGGGGCAAGGTCAGGATTATAGGTTGGATGAGTTAAGGTTTCCCAATGAATTTCTTGTTGAAGAAAATAGTAGGTTTTTGTGAGGAGCATTACCTTGTTGAAAGCTGAGTTGTGATTACCTTTACCTCTAGACCCTCAGGTGGAAGAGATATGTATGCGGAGGAGACTGTTTCCCAAACCCAAACCTAGTGCAAAAGACTTCAATAGATGGCCTGGAGTTTACTGTGGTACCCTCTGAGAAATAGGACAGGATGGAGACTGGGCTTCTGGTTATTCTGGTGGCAGGAACAAAAGAGAGATGGTGATGTGGTAGAATTAGCCCAGACTCCCAAGATTTATCAGGGAAAAGATATGTGAGAAAAGGGTCACATGCAGGAAAGATACTGTCTCACATCAATACCAGTCATGTAAGGATTTTCTGAACCTGTTGCCTCTCCTCCATCTGGTATGGTGCTATAGGATCAGCACCGGACTGCTAACCACAAGGTTGGTGGTTCAAACCCATGAGTTGCGCCTTGGAAACCATATATAGGGTCACTGTGAGTTAGAACTGACTCCATGACACTTAACAACAAAAACAAACAACATCGTAATGCTTTAAAATTGAAGGAGTTAAAACAACATTCAATAGGTAGAAGAGAAGGTCAGCAATGAAAAGAGAAGTCATCCACACTCTTTCTCAGGCTGTAGGCTTGCACCTAGAGAAGGGCAGAAGCTATAAGCTAAAGTGAGACTTCATTCTCACCTCCCAAGGACTGGAGCAATAGGAAAAGTCATAGGAGTCTCAGAGTTCTCATGACAGAGACAGGATGATCTCTATAACTAGGTTGAAAGGGATTTTGTTGTTGTTGTGAAGTGCCGTCGAGTCAGTTCTGACCCATAGCAACCCTGTATAGGGTTTCCGAGGAGCAGCTGGTAAGCTTGAATGGCCTACCTTGCAGTTCAAATGGCTTTGTACTCTGGCACATTAACCCACAGCGCCACAGCTGGTTGAAAGGGATAGTGGGTGACAAAAATAAAGACAATGTTATTAATATACTGTCATGAAATGAATTGTGTCCCCTCAGAATAAGTGTCAACGTGGCTATGCCATGATTCTCAGCCATTTTGACATTACATAATTGTGTAATTTGGAAGCTATGTAATGGTATAGTCATTCCCCATGATGTGATCTGATGTGATCAGCCAATCAGTTATAGGAAGATTAGGGTGGGATGCAACACCCTTGTTGTTGTTGTTGTTGTTGTTCTTGCTAGGTGCCATCGAGTCAGTATCGAACCAAAGCGAACTTATGCACAGCAGAACAAAACACTGCCCAATCCTGGGCCAACCTCACTACTGTTGCCACGCTTGAGTGTGTCGATGCTGCCACTTGGCCAATCCATCTCACAAAATCTTGATCCTATGTAAGGGGATTTTCCCTGGGGTGTGGCCTGCATCATCCACTGTGGTTGTTAAGTGTTATGGTTTCGGTTCCAACTCATAGCGACCCTGTTTAGGGTTTTCAAGGAGCAGCCTGTAAGCTTGAACCAGCCACCTTAGGGTTCACACTGACCCCCTTCTGTTTCAAACTGACCTTGTAGTCCAATGAATTAACCCACAGCACCACACCAGGGCTCCTGTTATCACCCATTGTCCTATAAAAAATAAAAGGAGAAAGAAGCAAGCAGAGAAGGAGGGATCTCAGTGCCAGCAAGAAAGAACAGCTGGGAGTTGAGCAGATCCTTTGGGCCTGGGATCCCTGTGCTGAGAACCTCCTAGACCCAGGCAGGGGAAGATTGATGCCAAGATACTTGGAAGATTCTAGGAACGCTGACTTCACAGATGTTGAAAGGAGACAAAGACCTTCCCCCAGAGCTGACAGAGGGAGAAAGACTTCCCTGAGAGCTGATGCTCTGAATTCACACTTCCAGCCTCCTAAACTGTGAAAGAATACATTTCTGTTTGCTAAAGCCATCCACTTGTGGCACTTCTGCTATAGCAGCACTAGATAGCTAAAACAATAACTCTATGAACTCTACAAATGCATTGTGTTGGGGAAACTTCCTTGAAGAATGCAAGCTCAGATATAGCATACTCTATCTTATTTACTACTAGTTCCAGAATGCTACATTTATATGTGCATATTGTATACTGCCCAATAACACTATACCCAAGGTGAAGCAATTCAAACAATAGACATCATAAATGTGCATGTTTATTTCTAAAATTATCCAGCAAAGGCAGTTCTTCTTGTTATTAGGTGACACTGAGTTGATTCTGACTAATTGCGACCTTATGCACAACAAACTGAAATACTGCCCAGTCCTGCACCATTCTCATACTTGTTGTTATGTTTGAGTCCATTGCTGGTGCCATTGTGTCAATCCATCGCCTTAGAGGTATTCCTCTTTTTTCACTGATGCTCCACTTTACCAAACATGGTATCCTTCTCCAGGGACTGGTTCCCCTGATAACATCAGAAGTATGAGAGATGACGCCTAAGCATCCTGGATTCTAAGGAACATTCTGGCTGTATTTCTTCCAACACAGATTTGTTTGTTCTCCAAGCATTCCATGAAACTTTGAACAGTTTTCTGTCCAATGCATTGATTCAATTCAAATGCATTGATTATCCTACGATCTGCCTTTTTTTTTTGTTTTGTTTTGTTTTGTTTTGTTTTTGCTTCACATGCATATGAGGCCATTGAAAATACCAGGACTGGGATCAGGTGCACCTAAGTCCTCAAACTTATATCTTTGCTCTTGAATTAAAAAATGTCTTGGGGTGCAGGTTTGCCTAATGGAATATGTGGTTTGATTTCTTGATTGTTGCATCTATGAGTGTTGATTGTGGATCCAAGCAAAATAAAGTCCTTGACAACTTCAATCTCATCTCCTTTTATCATGATGTTATTTATTGTCCAATGGTGAAGATTTTTTTTTCTTTATATTAAGATGCAATACATACTGAAAGCTGTGGACTTTGATCTTCTTCAGTAAGTATTTTAAGACCTCTTCACTTTCAGCAAACAAGATTATATCACAGCTTGTTAGCAAGTTTTCCTCCTATCTTGATGCAGTTGTTGTTGTTGTTACGTGCCATTGGGTAGATTCCTACCCATAATAACCCTGTATAGGGTTTCCAAGGAGCAGCTGGTGAGTTTGAACTACTGACCTTGACATTCAAACAGTCCTTGCAATCCAGAGCATTAGCCCACAGTACTATAGCAGGACTCCATCCTGATGCAGTTGTTGTTGTTAGGTGTCATCGAGTTGGTACCAACTCATAGCGACCCTATGCACAACAAAACGAAACACTGGCCAATCCTGGGCCAACCTCACTACTGTTGCCATGCTTGAGTCTATCAATGCTGTCACTTGGCCAATCCATCTCACTGGGGGTCTTCCTCTTTTTCTCTGACCCTCCACCTTACCAAACATGATATCCTTCTCCAGTGACTGGTCCCTCCTGACAATATGTCTGAAGTATGAGAGATGAAGTTTGTCCATCCTGGCCTCCAAGGACCACTCTGACTGCACTTCTTCCAGAATGGATCTATTGGTTCTTTTGGCAGCCCATGGCACTTTCAATATTCTCCTCCAACACCATAACTCAGAAGCATCAATTCTTCTACGGTCTTCCTTATTCACTGTCCAGCTTTCACATGCATATGAGGTTATTGAAAATACCATGGCTTGGTATTTTCTTCCTATCTTGAAGCAGTTTTTGTTGTTGTTGTTAAGTGCCATCAAGTCGATTCTGACCCATAGCAACCCTGTATAGGGTTTCCAAGAAGCAGCTGGTGAGCTTGAACCACTGACCTTGCAGTTCAAATGATTTTGCAGTCTGATGCATTAGCCCACAGCGCCACACCAGGACCTGATTCAGTAGAGCACCTTAATTCAACAAAATCAGTATATTGTGACAATTTTTCAATAAATTGAAATAAAATATATTGAGGAAGTTAATTCTTGCAGAAATACCTCATGAGTATTTAGCATCTTGAAGATTACATGACATATAGTGGACATTCAATGAATATCTGTTAAATGAAAGAATCAGAATCAATCATCCTGCTATGAATCTATATTGCAGTTTTAACTAATATTTTAAAGGAAAACCCAAGAATGATTGCATGCAATGAGAGAATTTACAACATATTTTATTTTAGAATTAATAGACTGAATTCTGTAGTCTACATTTATACAAAAAGATGATAGTGGTTGTGTGCCACAGAGTCAGTTCTGACTCATAGCAACACTGTATAGGGTTTCTGAGGCGGTAAATCTTTATGATATTACAAAATCTCATCCTCCTCCCTCAGAGTAACTGGTAGATTTGAACTACTGACCTTGAGATTCGCAGCCCAGCTCGTCATCGAATACACTACCGTGACTCCTTCCCATAAACCAGATAGAAGAGATAATAGAAGAGCCTATTTATAATAGTAACAAAAGAAGATGAAATATCTAAGAATAAACATGACAAAAATATGCACAGTCTATGTGAAGAAAGCTTTAAATTTCTACTAAAAACTCTTAAAGGGAAGACAAAAAAGGGCATAGGTAATAAGACTTATTCTTGAATATAGCTCAGATTTTGGGGACCCCATAACTGGGACAGGATACTTTGCAGTGTTTGAAATCTTACAGTAGGTGGTCGAAAGAAAAGCAAGTGAAATGTTTTCTTTCTGTCAGGGAGCCTCCCTTTTAAATTTTGTGCTACATTGACCCAGGGGATTCTCAGTAAAACTAACCTTTTCCCTTCCTGCATTTGGGTATCTGTCTGGGTTCATTCAAGAGTTACATGATGGTCTTGAAAGATAAAAAAAACAACACCTGAACACCTAACACAGTCTCCAATGAACCCCTAACAGAGTCTCCAATGAACCCCAAGGAGACAGAGTGAAAGCGATTTCATAAATCAAAGTAGACACGGCTACTATTCTCATAACATTGAAATAGAATATCAAGAGTACTCTCTTCCCCTGCTGCTCCCTACTACAACATACTCATGAATGAGCAAGGGTCATTTATGCTAATGAAAGACTGCCCTGTGGCAACACCACTAAGAACTCTTAAACCTTTGACTTGCCCTTCCTAGTGATGAGAATTCTCATTGGCTGGCACTTTATCAGTTAGGTCTCAGTTCAACTATCACTGCTTTAAAAAGCAATCCCTAACTACTCCACCTAAGGCCCAACTTTCCTCTTATTTTCTACTGCTTTGCAATTAAAAAAAAATTCTCTTCATAGGCCTAATCCTTCTAAAATCATCATTTAAAATAGTTGTTATTATCTGTGTCTCTTCAGGAGAATTAGGAGAGGATGTTGCATTTCTAGCTTTTAGACTGTAAGAGATATTCAATAAAACCATAAGTGAACTTTCACCTTCTTACCCCTTTGAGAGCTATCCTGGCTACTGTTTCCTCTGGTTTCTCTGCTTAATTGGTATTACCTTCAGTTTATTGTTACAAGTCCTGGTGTGGCATTGCTGGATAAGCAATGGACTGCAAAGAGCAAGGCTGGTGGTTCAAACTCACCAGACACTCCCTGGAAACCCTATCCAGGGTGGTTATGAGTTAGTACCTAGTAAGTATCTGGCACTGTTCTAGGTGCTTGAGATACAGCAAAGAAAAAATTCTCGCTGGTCTTATAATGTGTATATTTCAGGGAGGGAGTTGATTTGGGGGTTCAATATCAATGGTTTCAAGCAATTGTTGATTCAACCAACCACAGATTCAACCAATCATAGATTGAAAATATTTGGGGGGGAAGCAATTAAACGGTCATAGCGATTACTCACCAACTAAGAAGGATCATAAAGTGCAATTTACATGGCACTCACATTGCATTAGATATTATAAGTAATCTAGAGATGAATTAAAGTATAAGTACTCTTTGGTTGGTTGGTTATGTGCCATGGAAAGGAGAAGGTGGAGAGATTCTATCAGTTAGTGTGAAAGTTGAAGATAAAGTTCTTCTTCCAGAATACAAAGGCACCAAAGTAGTTCTAGACAACAAGGATTATTTCTTATTTAGAGACGGTGACATTCTTGGTAAGTATGTAGACTGAAAGCAATCTCAAGTGAAATGGCATCATGTGAAGTTGCCTATTCCACTGAAGTTCTGAAATCTTGCATCATGTAAATAATCTCCATGTCTCTCTCTTATAATAAACTTATGAATCAGTGTCAGAAAAGAAAGAAGGAAGGAAGGAAGGGAGGAAGGAAGGAAGGAAGAAAGAAGAAAGAGAAAGAAAAAAGGCAGTCAAAGTGGCTGGCAGAGAATGACAAAGGTGGGGCTGAGAGAAAATGAGAGGTAAGATGGTAGCTAGGCACTAGATCATATGAGGTCCTGTAGGCCATGTAATGGATTGGCCAGGTGGCATCGTTAATGGACTCAAGTGTGGTGGCGGTAGTGAGGTTGGCCCAGGATCGGACATTGTTTCATTCTGCTGTTCATGGGGTCGCTATGAGTCGGTTCCGACTCAATGGCACCTGACAACAACAACAAGGCCATGTAAGGACTTGAGCTTTTATTTAGAGTGAGATGAAGAGCCTTATGGAGAATTCTAAACAGCCATCTAGAGGGTTCTATAGTAAAATGATCTCTAACTCCATTTTTTAAAGTAAACTGAGGCTACTGTGTGTTAACAGATTTCATGCTGGGGGTGGTGGACATGGTAGTATGAAAGAAAAGAAAAAAGAAGGTCAGTGGAGGGCTACTGCAATAGAACAAGTGAGAAATGATGATAAGAAAGAAGGAGCGTTGGGTCATATTTTGAAGAAAGAGTAGACAGGTTACTGAAGGCTTCAGCGTGGATTATAAAGGTAAATATCAAGGCCCTCCTACAGGTCTACTTTTAAGACACCCCCCCACCTCCCCACCCTCACTGAGTTCCTGATCTGATCATATCTCCTCAGCAAGCTACTGATCCAACTTCAATCTTCCTCCATAGGGCAGGTTCTAATCCCCACAAACAACACCCATGACCATACAACTAACTGAAAATCTACTACCTCATATACATTATACCGGAGCATCATGGCTCTCTAGGATAAGCACTAGACTTTGAACCACATGGTCAGCCACTCATTGAGAGATAGATGAGGTTTTCTGCACATGTAAAAGATGTCAAGCCTTGGAAACCCTATATAGGGTCATTATGAGTTGAAACACACTCCAGGCATTTAACAATAACAGCAAAGATACATCATGAGGCGGCCCAACCTGCCTTTCCTGCTTTATCTTATCAATCCTTTATCTTCACCATCTACTTGGATCAAACTCTGCTACTTCTGAAATAATCAAATCCCATCTTTTTCATAAAGCTCACTTAATCTAAAGTTATCTTTGTCCTTTAAAATTTATAAAAATTTTTACAATTCATCAAGCAAGGAATCATGCTTTTTATTGTGATACCTATTCTTATTGTTAATTTAAGTACTTTATTATGATCCTGCTCTGCAGATTAATGTGCTAGACTTCCAGGTCAGTTTAAACTGCAAGGTCAGCTGTTCAACCTCACCAGCCACTCCTTGGAAACCCTATACAGGGTTGCTATGAGTCAGAACTGACTGGATGAAACTTTAACAACAGCAACAACAATATCATTAACATAAAATTTCTTTATAGATAGAGAACCTCCCTTATATTCCTATATATTATTTTATTACATGGCCTCTATAACACATGTTGTTGTTATTGTTAAGTGCCTTTGAGTGGGATCTGACTTGTAGCGACCCTATAGAGGGTTTCCAAGGAGTGCCTGGTGGGTTTGAACTATAGACCTTGCAGTTCACGGTCCAGTGCTTATCCTACAGCACCACACCAGGACTCCCTATAACACATGGTGGTCATGATGTGCTGTGGAATCGGTTCTGACTCATAGCAACCCTGTACAGGGTTTCCAAGGCTGTAATTCTTTATGGAGACAGAAAGCCTCATCTTTCTCCTGCAGAATGGCTGGTAGTTTCGAACTGCTGACCTTGAGGTTTGTAGCCCAATTTGTAATCACTATGCTACCAGAGCTCCTTCTTATAACACACAGTACCTTGTATTTAGAGGATGAATAAAGATGTCCTAATGATGCTGTGAAATTCCTCACAAAATGGAGGATAACTGCAAAATAACATCATTACATAATTGCCAAATTTCATCAATACATAGCTGCCAAACTACGTCATTATATAAATGTCAAAATTTATCTTTACCTAATTGCTAGATGTTATCATTACATAACTTCCAAACCACTGTGAAGCATGGCCCAATCAAGTTGATACATAATCTTAATAATCACAACCAGCATTACTCTCACCTTGGGCCTCAGCATTCATTACTGCCAGGTGTGCATTGTGAATGTGCAAAATAGTAGGATGTAGTGGCTTTTTCTATCACTGATAATGTAAAATGTCTCATAACAAAAT
>NW_006408532.1:31562686-31567470 GCF_000296735.1 Chrysochloris asiatica | reverse complement strand
TGTTCCGCAGGAGAAAGATGAAGCTTTCTGCTCCCATAAAGATTTACAGCCTCGGAAACCCTGTACAGGGTCGCTGTGAGTCGGAACCGACTCCACGACACACCACCACCACCACCACCAATGGTAAAAGGGTCCATTATGAATAGTGCTTGATCTTTATGGAATTGCACCATATCATCTGAAGGGTGAAGTTTCTAGAAATTGTGTGTGTTTGTGTATCATTAAGGCAAGTTAGTAATACCACAGCCATCTACCAAATATACACAGATTTGTGGCACTCTCTAGTGCTGCTAAATACCACCAGAGTTTTGAAAAATTCAAAATCTCATTTATTCAAGTGCCTTAAATTCAGGATACCTAAAAAAAGTACTAACAAACTCAAAGCTAGTATATTATTTCCCACATTTAGTATGTTGCTATTGTTAAGTGCTATCAAGTTGTTTCTTACTCATAGTGACTCTGTATAGAGTATCCAAGGAGCAGTTGGTAGGTTTGAACCTCTAACCTTGCAGTTTGCAGTCCAGTGATTATCCTACAGCACCACACCAGGACTCCAACATTTAGTATTGTGTAGGCTAAATGATTTTTGCTAATCATATGCCATTCTTAAAGCAACCAAAATATGTTTGAAAGAATTAGCTAGCTAGTTCTTTAAAAGCCTGCTTTATCTAATTTAAATGTTAAATTAAACCTATTTAAAACAATTTAATAGTTTACTTTAAAAGTTATTGAGTCAATAATTTGCAAAAGAAATATTATAATAATTTGTTCCAGTGTTATCACATCCACTAATGGAGCAATAAGTATTACATTATTTAAAATAATGGTACCACCTTTATTCCCTCAGAATCAGGAGCTTGGATAGAATGTTTAATAAAAAACATCCAAGAAAGTCTTAGGAAGAGACTACTTTATGTTTTTAAACTTTTTATTGTGAATTGAGTGAGGTTTTATGTACAAGATCATCAGCTTTATATTCAACAAATCATACACTTTGTTTCATATCAATAATTACAATCCCCTCCCTGAAACAATAGTTAGCCTACTTCCTCCCTGCAATTCCCCATTTCACAAATAAACAAAGCAAAAATATTTTATGGACATACACAAAACATAAAATACGTATTTGTTTAAATGTCCAGAGGGCACACTATGCAAGCCAGCCTCCTGCCCACAGCACACTGCCTTATTCAATCCATAGGCCTAGCTCTGTGTCTCCATGCCACTGCCTCTGCCTCCGTCACTGCTGTTGCCACTTTTCTAAGTAGGCATCTCACTTACGCTTTTCCTTCTTGATGGTTCTGGGATCATCTGTTCCTGAAATGAAAGATTAACTACTTCCCCCTTTTAGTTACATATCTTCTACAACTACAGTTGTGACAATCGCAATTAATCCTGCTAACAATTACTCACAATTGAATCATATAATCCTACCAGCATGTTCCCCACCCCCTTTCACCAGATCCATCTGGAAAAGATGAAAACTTTAGTGGGGATTCTACCTTACGCTCATGAAAGCTTGTAAGCCAGCCACTTCATACCTTTATGGCCCCCCATTTTTGATAGGCAATGTCTAAATTGTCCACCCCATCAACCCAGCACACTGAGGAATCAAGCATGTTCCCTGACAAGAAGAATCTTTCATTCTGATTGGAATTTTTAGCTACTGCATCCATAAGCAAAAGTCTATTTCATTAAATTTTAGCAATTTACACTTGCTCACAGTAAGGAAAACACCGCTTTAGAACTGGGTGTCTTTCAAACTCAAACTGTTTTCCTAACACAAGTTAAACATTAATAGTATTCATACCAAACTGATATCAAGTCAGTAATATAGAGGGATGTCTCATTGCAGAGAACCAAAGAGCACCACATTTATTCGGTCTTTCAAAGGACTGTCACTATAATTGCTGTAACTATAGCCCGGTTTTGTGGTAGCACGCATGTCATAATTGGATTCTAAAGAAAAGACCCAATGTACCCAGAATTTCCACATTCTATAATTAGGAGATCTGGGCATTTTTCTGGGCTTAATGAAGCAAGGCTTGAGGCTGAGTGAAGCAGAATCAGAGCTGTCATATGCCCCAGTGAGTTAAATCCCTGACCACATGAAGCACCTCAATTCTGTCTTCCTGGATCTTGCCTCCAAGCCATTTGTCTCCATCCCTAACAGTGAAAACAGCAACAACAACAAACAAACAAAAAAAAGAGTACAAAAATGTTCCAATTTGACTTTCAGAATAATTTCTCTACAGTTTCCATGACCCCAGGAGACGAGCCACTGAAAATGGCAACACTGTCTGTCTTATTCAATGTTGTAAACCTGGTAGTATTTAAGCAGAGAAGGTGTCAATACATATATTTTAATTAATTGATTAGTAAGGTCCCTGGACAGTTCATCCTTGAGTCCAACCTCCATTATTGCTGCAGAAGAAAACAACCATATTTAGTATCTGGCAAAACACCCTTTTATGCATGAAGGCACTTTTAAATGAATGAACATCTTCTGGGGAGAGACTTTTGAAATTGGTGCTAATTTTTTCAACTATGTAATACGAAAGAAAATTACTGCTATGCTTTAAACCAAAATCATTGTATCTTTCCTCCCTCAAACCACATGTTCCTCTGTAGTTCTGTCTCTTCTTATGACAGTATACCTACATAGTCATCCAAGATTATTGTTATTGTTAGATGCAATAGAGTCAGCTCTGACGCATAGCAACCTTATTTATGCACAACAGACTGAAACACTACCAGGACCTGTATCATCCTCACAATTGTTGCTATGCTTGAGCCCATTGGCACTGTACCAATCCATCTTGTTGAGGGCCTTCCTCTTTTTTGCTGACACTCCACTTTACTTAGCATGAAGTCCTTCTCCAGGGGCTGGTCCCTCCTGATAATATGTCCGAAGCATGAAAGACTAAGTCTGGCCACCCTGGTTTACAAGGAGCATTCTGGTTGTATTTCTTCCAACACACCTTGGTTTGTTCTTTTGGCAGTCTATGATAATTTTAGTATTCTTCTCTACCACCATAACTCAAATGCATCAATTATTCTACGATCTTCCTTATTCACTGTCCAACTTTCACATGCTTATGGCATTATTAAAATTACCATGGCTTGGGTCCGGTGCCCCTTAGTTCTCAAACTGATATCCTTGCTATTCAATACTTTAAACAGGTCTTGTGCAGCAGATTTGCTTAATTCAATTAATCATTCGATTTTTTGACTGCTGCTTCCCTGACTGTTGATAGTGAATGCAAGCAAAATGAAGTCTTTGACAACTTTAATCTTTTCTCTATTTATTATTATTTCCAAGATGGTGGTGGTGGTGGCTGTGTGCCATGGAATAGGTTCCAACTCTGTATAGTTGGAGCGACCCTATATAGTTTCCAAGACTGTGAATCTTTATGGGAGCAGAAAGCCTCATCTTTCTCCCACAGAGTAGTTGGTAGATTCAAACTGCTAAACTCTCAGTTAGCAGCCCAACCCATAACCCACTATTCTAACAGGGCTCCAAGATCAAAACCTCAAAAACATTTGACTCATCTTCTCCTTAATCTCTGCATTTATAACTAATTATTATGCCATAGGAATTCTTTCTCCCCAAACTCTCCTTTAATCTATTCCCCTACTTCAGTTCTCATGATGAGGCTTTCTAATCCTGGAAACCCTATACAGGGTAGCTATGAGTCAGAGCTAACACATGGTAACATCTAACAACAATTTCAATTACTATAGCTGGAACTGTCGCTTACCGAGACTACATTGAACTAGACCATTTTTCCTCTTCTTCCGGTCTTTTTCCACTCCATCATGCCATTAGGAATAATACCAGAACTTATCTTTTTAAAGTTACTTTGACCATAACATTTCCCAACTCAGCAATTTTAGGCTACAATAATGTATTTATAAAATAGGCACATGTGACTTGTAAAACTTTTTACAACTTAAGGATTTCAATTCTTGTCACCATTGTCCTCTAAGACCTATGCTTTAGCTAGGCTGTTGTTGTTGTTAAGTGCCATTGAGTCAGTTCTGACTCATATTGACCCAGAATAGGGTTTCCAAGGAGCTGTGCTGAGACAGTCTTAATCCCTCTAAAACCATTTTAACCTTCCAAACTTCCATATCTCTATCAAACAGAGTTTTGTTTCAAAAAACAAACTACTCTGGCTATTTTAATCACAAAAGAGATTCAATGAAGGATATTAAAGACTTAGAAAATCAGTGAAAGAGCAGGAGACACAGATTCCATCTGGACCTTCAAGAATATCTTCCAGGACAGCATAAAAGAACTGGCCTCCTAGCCCAGGAGAATTACTACCTCTGCTAGGTAATAAGAAACCTCTGCAGCAATTATTATTTTCAGCAACTCTACCACCTGAGGTGCAACTGAGGACCAGGATGTCTCTGTATCTACAACTGTTAAGAGTTAGAACCTCATCATTCTAGCTGCAAGAGAGTCTGAAAAATGACATTTTTAGCTTTTCATTTTCTGTACTTCAAGAAATTTATGATTTTTATAAAGTCAATGGAAGTATTATATAGCATTTCCATTTAAATTTTCTTTTATGACATTTCTTCAATATATTCCTTGATTTAGAGAATAAACTTACCAGGATATAAAATTACATCTAGTTTTCTGCATCTTTCAAAATATCTATATTCCAAATATTTTCCAAACTATGGAAATGCATTCCAAAAGAAAGTTCCCAGTTAACATGAATTATTTTTATGAAATCCCGCCCTTAAAAAGTTGTATATGTCAGTCACAAAAA
>NW_006408532.1:31557545-31560884 GCF_000296735.1 Chrysochloris asiatica | reverse complement strand
AAAAAAAAAAAAAAAGTTGTATATGTGTTGTGCATATGACTGTATATGTATTCTAAATAAAGCTTATGAACCCATGGTTTTCAGACATGTTTTTTAAAACAGCTTTATTGAAATATAAATTATGCTATAATACCTGCATATATTTAAAGTGAACAATTAAGTAAGATTTGAAATATATATACATATGTAAAACCATCACTAATGAGGATAATAAGCATATTCATAACCCTTAAAAGCATACGCATACTCTTTTGTTAGTCCATCTTCCTGATATCCAATGCCTTGAAAACTACTGTTTCATACATTTAAACTGGATTTTTGTTGTTTTTTGTTTTTCTAGCTATCTCATGTAGCAAGGTAAATCTGGTCCCTATTTCCCCATCTTTTCAGAATCAGAGATCTCTCACTGGAATGTTTTAATATACTTTTTATTTTCTAAATTCTGGTTAAAAAAAAAAAGAGAGAAGCTTTCCTCCATTTCCTCTTTTGCTATTATTGTCACACACTATTGTTGTTGTTAAGAGCTGTGGAGTCAGTTCTGACTCATAGTGACCCTGTAAAAGGTTTCCAAGGAGCAGCTGTGGGTTTGAACTACTGAACTTACAGTTAGCAGTCCAGTGCTTCTCCTACAGCATCAGATAGGATTCCATATTTCATTTATATATATGAGGAGGCTTCAAGAGTTTGTGGAAAAATTTCACTATCTTTCGATTCTATTTTTCCATAAAACATTTTGAAATCCCCTTGTATGTTACAAACTCATTGTTGTTGTTGTTGCTAAGTCCCATCAAGTCAGTTCTGACCCATTGCGATTCTGTATAGGATTTCTGAAGAGCTGCTGGTGGGTTTGAACCACCAACTTTGTGGTTAGCGATCCAGTGCTTACCCTACAGTGCCACACCATGATTTTTTAAACTCACTAATATAGTTATAATTATTTACATACACTCTACTATCTTTCAAAGAATTTAAGAGAAAAATATATTTCAGCAGTCATGTACATTTACATATTAAATCATTCCCACTGCTCTTTCTTTATTCTTGTGAATTCCAAATTCCACTCTTTGCCTAGTATCATTCCCTGGTGGCCTAATAAACTCTTTTAATATTTATTCTAAGGAAGGTCTGTTAACAGACTTTCACAGCATTTATTTATATAATAATGCCCTTTCCCCCCCAATTTCATTTCTTAAAGATAGTTTTCCTAGACATAGGATTATATCTAAGAAATGCATTGATTTTTTTTTTTCAATATTTTGAATCTGCCATTTAACTGCCTTCTAGTCTCCATTATTCTAATGTAAAGTAGTCATTAAACCTTTATGAGGTTCTCTTATACATAATGAGTCTTTTTGTTCTTCGACCTTTAAGATTTCTGTCTTTCTCTTTCAATGATTTAAAATCTAAGTATAAATCTCTCAGTGTTTAACCTATTTAAAGTTTGTTAAACTTCTCAGATCAAAGTTTTGATGTTTTCTGCTATTATTTCTACAAATACTCTTTCTACCTCTTTCTTTCTCTAGTCTCCTTCTGAAAGTCCTATTACATGTATGTTGGTAAGCTTACTGTTGACCCACAGGTCTCTGAGACTCTGTTAACTCTTCTTCTCTCTTTGTTCTCTTTGCTATTTAGATATTCCATTTCTACTGATTCTATTTAAAGTACGATCATTATTCTCAAGTCTACTATTGAGTCAATCTAGTGAAGTTTTCATTACAGCCATTGTAGTTTTCCATTCTAAAATCTCCACAGAGTTCTCTTTTATATAGCTTCTCTTCTTGTTGAGTGAGTTATTAGCATCATGTTGCCCTTATCTGCCATTGAGTCATTTTTTGACTCACAGTGACACCATCTTCACAATCATTGCTCTGTTTGAGGCTGTTGTTTCAACCACTGTGTCAGTCCATCTCATTGGTGATCTTCCTCTATTTTAATAACTTTGTATTTTATCAAGCATGATCTCCTTCTTTAGTGTGGGACCTTCCTGATAGTATGCTCAAAGCACGTGAGATGAAGTCTACCACTTTCACTTTTAGGAGCATTCACGCGATACTTTCCAAGACAGATAAGCTCATTCTTCCGGCAGTCCATGGCATATTTAATATTCTTCAGCAACACCATAATTCAAGGGTATCATTTTTCTTCAATTTTCCTTATTTATTGTCCAGCTTTTTCATACATATGATGCAACTGTGTTGTTTTTTTCCTTCAGTATTTTGAGTTTCAAAGTAAGAAAAAAAACAAAACAATGACTACCACGAGTTGGAGTAAATACACCTTAATCCTCAAAGCGATGTCTTGCCCTTTAACACTTTAAAAGGTCTTTCTCAGCAAATATGCCCAATGCCATACATCATTTCATTTCTAGACTGTTGTTTCCATGAATGTTGATTGTGGATCCAAGTAAAATGAAATCCTTGATAACTTTAATAGGTTTCCACTGTTGGTGCAGTGATGAGGATTTTTTTGCTCTATGTGAAGGCTATATTCTTTGATTTTCATCAGGAAGTGCTTCAGATTCTCTTCACTTTTAACAAACAAGATTGTGTCATCTGCATATTACATGTCCTCCTGATAAATCTTCCTCCTATCCTGATATTAGAGTCCTAGTGTGGTGCTGTGTGTTACTGCAAAAGAGTGTGAACGGCAAGGTTGGCAGTTCAAAGTCACCAGCTGCTCCTCAGTAACCCTGTAGAGGGTTGCTATGGGTTGAAACCGAGTTGATGGCACTTAACAACAACAACATCCTGACATCACATCCTTCTTCATATAATCCAATTCCTTGGATTATCTGATCAGCATACAAATTGAATAAACATAGTCAAAGGATGCAACCCTGACACACATTTTCCTAATTGTAAAGCATGCAGTATCCACATGTTCAGTTTGAATGACTGCATCTTGGTCTAGGTACAAATTTCAAATGAGTACAGTTAAGTGTTCTGGAATTCCCATTCAACTCAACGGTATCCATAATTTCTTATAACCCATACATTCTAATGCCATTGCATAACAAATAACACACAGATGAACATCATTCTGATGTTCTCTCCTTTCAGCCAAGATCAATCTGACATTAGTAATAAGAGCCCTCATTCCATATCCTCTCTTGAATCAGATATGATTTTCTGGCAGCTCCTTGTCAATTTACTGCTATAATAGATTTTTTAAATTATCTTCAGCAAAAACTTACTTATAGGTGATATTAATAATATTGTTTGATTATTCAGTAATGCTTGTTAGTAATATCATACATGAGCCCTGGATATCCACAGACAAATGTAAAAACCTTCCCTAAAAGCCGAGACTGTAAATTCCAAAAAGGCAAGTTCCCCCCCC
>NW_006408532.1:31554050-31556959 GCF_000296735.1 Chrysochloris asiatica | reverse complement strand
TAGGCATGATTTTTTTTTTTTTTTTTCAGCTTGAAAAGTGCTAAGCATGTTATTCCCTTTTGCTTTTCAAACTTGCCGGGAACCTGCCTCGACACGGATGTTTGGTTCACGAGGTGGGGATATCTGGTGGTGATAGGGATAGCGAAAGAGGAGACACAGAGACACAATGAGAGAGGCAAAGAGACACCCCGAAACCAGAGTGGATGCATTACTGGCATCCAGCAGATCTGGCGTGGTGAACATTTTAGCTATGAGGGCGTTAAGATCCCGCATAGTAAACATCTTAGCTATGCGGGCAGTATGTTCCCCTGGCAGGTCAGTAATGCATGCCTAGTTAGCCATATAACACGCCCTCCAAGCTGTAATGCATACCTGGTTCGGCCTGCGCCTCTGTTTTATTTAGGGGAGGTACTTTACACAAAGCTGGGAGGGACTAAGACAAGGTACAGTGAACAGTCGTAATATTCCAGACATTCAGGCAACTTTACATGGTAATTCGCAGGTTCGAATCCCAGGCCCGCAACTTGGATTCTCAGGCTCAATTAACGTATCTATAGCACCTGAGCTCAGTTGGGGGAAGGTGAAAAGGAAGGTCAAAAGGTGTGGGAGGAGTCCTGCTGTGTTGGCTTCCTGGCCCAGGTTCCTTAGGAACCTGGCTGAATAGTCTGCACCTGGGAAAGATTTAGGGAGGGTGTCCTTTTGTCCTTAGAACAAAGAACCGGGAAGTTACCCATTTACCTTGAGTGCATTCTTTTGGGGAAAAACTTTGCCTTTAGAATTTTACAGTCTCAGCGTTTAGGAGGTTATTACATTTATCTGTGGATACCAATGCTTCATGTATGAAATTAATAATAAACATAACTGAACAATAAAATGAAAGACAGTTTGCTATGTCTGCTAAGTGGCTAGAGTTTGTTCCTCAGAGCCTGCAGCCTGTACGGTCTGCAACACTTGGGCCCACAGGACCTCGAACTCCTGACCGGGTCTGCATGGTCTGCAACACAAACTTTCCTTTAATTTTTTTAGTCATGGTTAATGTAATGCTTTGAAATCTTTCTCCAGTAAATCCAACATCTGGACCTTCTCAATTACTATTTTCTGCTTTTTTTGTTTGTTAGTTTTCATTCCTGAGTTGTGTCACCCTGTCTTATTGCTAGGTTTTTGTGTGTTTGTTTATTTCAGAAACCTACCTACTGTAATTCTGTGGAGTTGGTTTTACCAGCCATATACAGTCTTTGATGTCTTTGCTTAGTACTTTAGTTTTTTCTTTTTTAATTTTACGTTTCATCATTAGGTCTTTAATTAATTGTTAGCCAATAATTTGTCAGACAGTATACTCCAACACTATAACCCATTAAGTTTTCTACTGTTTATTGTTGGATCTGTGTGTGAATTCAAAGTCCAGGGACTTTTGTTTGTAACTTTGTTGTTAAATGCCATTGAGTCAGTTCTGGCTCATAGTGACCCTATATAGGGTTTCCGAGAAGCGACTGGTGGGCTTGAAGCACCAACTTTGTTGTTAGCATTTCAGTGCTTATCCTACAGTACCACACTAGGACTCTGTTTGTACCCTAGCTTTTATTCTCGGCTGTGGTCTCTTGCACCTTCTCTGCATAGGTTGTCAACCTCCAAGTTATCCATGGATATGTGGATATATTTAGATACTCTCCATATCCTATTCTCATTAACAATAAAGTCAGTCAGGGTTGTATAGAAGTCTTATCAATTCCTTCTATGTTGTCTCACATCCAAGATCTCTTTGCTGATATTCCTCATTTACTTGCTTCTAAGATCATTACCTTTGTTGAGAATGCTGTTGGGAGAGGGTTTTCATATGGTGCTGTAGGGTAAGTACTCTACTGCAATGTCGATTTGAACCACAGTTCGAATCCACCATCCACTCCTTGAAAACCTTATGTAGGGTTACTATGAGCCAGAATTGACTCAATAGCACTTAACAACAATATATGATATAAATGTATATATATTAACATACATATGTATGTCATATCTTGTTATTATTGTCAGGTGCTGTGGAGTCAGTTCCAATTCACAGTGAGCCTGTATAGGATTTCCAAGGCTGTAAATATTTATGGGAGCAAAAAGCCTCATCTTTCTCTTGAGGAATTACTTGTAGGTTTGAACTGCCAACCTTGTGGTTAGCCGTCCAGTGCTTAGCCTACAGAGCCATCAGTTCTCTGTATGTCATATATACACACACAGGAGGGCTACAAAGAGTTTGTGATAAAATGGAATTTAAAATCTATCAGTCTTTTAAGCAAGATAGAAGTTAATGAAGATAATGAATGAATGAGTCATAACCAGGGACAAGTCTTAGATTTACCAGTATGATCCAGAGAGCAAGATAGCCCCTCTCATGTACATGGAAACTGCGGTGGTTGCATATGATAAGGATTGTGAATCACAAAGCGATGGTTCTAGCCCACTATCAGCTCCATGTGAGAAAGATGAGGCTTTCTGCTCCTACAAAGATTTAAAGCTTATACAGTGTCACTATGAGTCAGAACCGAATCGATGGCACTTAACAACAAGAAGAACAACTCACATATGTTGTTGTTGTTAAGTGCCATCAAGTTGGTTCTGACTCATAGAAAGTTTCTATAGGGTTTCCAAGGAGTGGCTGGTGAGTGTGAACCATACATCTTGTGGTTCAAACTGACCTGAAGATCTAGTGCTGTATCCTACTGAGCCACCCCAGGACTCCTCATGTATATGTGTGTGTGTGTGTATAAACACATACACAGTCCTTGTGTTGGACTATAAAGTTGGTTTGAACTACAAGGTCAGTGGTTCAAGCTCACCAGCTGCTCTTCGGAAACTCTATACAGGATTGCCAGGGTCTGAATCAACTTGATGGCACTTAAGAACAACAAATATATATATATATA
>NW_006408532.1:31540803-31553615 GCF_000296735.1 Chrysochloris asiatica | reverse complement strand
CTTGGAAACCCTATACAGGGTCACTATGAGTCGGAACTACCTAGCTGGCACTTCACAACAACAACAACAACAACCATACCACGTAAGTTGAAGGGAAAGGAGACATGCATGTGAAAGATTCCCATGTTATCATATATTCAGAAGTTTTTCATAAATAAATATGTCTTAATTTGCTGTAGGATAAGCACTGGACTTTGAACTACAAGGTCAGTGGTTCAAAACCCAGGAAAGAGTTGCTATGAATTAGAATCGACATGACAGCACTTAATAACAACAACAATTTGTTTTTTTGGATTTTATTGATTCCAAGAATCATAAAACATGTGTTTTTTACACTATCCAATGTCCTATACAGCATTGCTATGAGCTGGACAAGACTCACGGCCCTTAACAACAACAAATAATTGTTTTTTGGGATAGAATTTGCCTCTCTGTTCCCTGTGTAATAAAGGAAACAGATTCTAAAGTGAGATTTTTCTGTTTTTTTATATGTCATATTTTTATACTTCTTTCCATGCTTGTTCTTATTATTAAGTGCTGTTGAGTCAGTTCTGACTCATAGTAACCCTATATAAGGCTTCCAAGGAGCAGCTGGGGGTTTGAACTGCCAACCATGAGGTTAGCAGTCGAGTAATATCCTACAGCACCACACCAGGACTCTTTGCATGCTTCTTGTTGCTATTGTTGGTAGGTGCCCTCGAGTTGGTTCTGACTCCTAGCGACCCTAAGCATAACAGAACAAAACACTGCCCAGCCGTGTGCCATCCTTACAAGAGTAGTGACACTTGACCCCATTTCTCTTGCCACCACACCAATCCATCTCATTGGAGGTCTTCCTCTTTTTCTCTGACCCTCCTCTTTACCAAGCTTGATGTCCTTCTCCAGGAACTGGTGCCTCCTAACTATATGTCTGAAGTACGAGAAACAAAGTTTCACCATTCTGGCTTCTAAGGAAAATTCTGGCTATACTTCCTCCAACACAGATTGTTCTTCTAGTAGTCCATGTACTCTCAATATTCTCCTCCAACACCATAACTCAACTGCATCAAATCTTCTACTATCTTCCTTATTCACTCTCTAACTTTCACATGTATATGAGGTTACTGAAAATACCACGGCTTGGGTCAGATGCACCTTAGTCCTCAAACTGTTATCTTTGCTCTTGAACACTTTAAAGAGGTCTTGTACAACAGATTTCTATGCTTAATAAATTTTAATTAGATGCCAAACATTGTGCATTTTGTCTTGTTTGTTGTTGCTAAGTGTTGCCTAATGATCATAGTGACCAGAACAAAATATTGCCAGGTTGCATGCCATCCTTAAAATCATTGCTGTTTTTGACCATTGTTGCAGTCACTGTGCCAATCCATCTAATTGAGGGTCTCCTACTTTGTTGCTCACCCTCTACATTACCAAGCATGCCTAGTCCAGAGAGTGGACCCTCCTGAAAGCATGTCCAAAGTAAGCAAGAAGTCCCCCTATCCTCACTTCTAAAGCTCATCCAAGACTGATTTATTTGTTCATTCTTCTGGCTGTACATGGTATATTTAATATTCTTTGCCAACACCATATTTTTTGTAAAGATTTTATTGTGATTTGAGTGATAGTTTACATGGGAGAACATCAGTTTTTCATTCAACTAATTGCATTTTGTTTTACTGAAATAATTACAATTCCCTCCATGCACCATCACTTAACAGTGTTTGCCTGTATTCCCCACCGCCCGCCCCCCCCCCATTTTTTTAATGCTTTATTGTGAATTATGTGATAGTTTACATGGGAGGACATTGGCTTCACATTGATCCCGTCGTATATCATTTCTTTGCCATGGTTACAAACTCCTCCATGCATCATCAACCACCCAAAGGGTATATACCCTGCAAGCCTGCGTCCCCAGGTCATCAGCACAAAGCCCCTCTTCCTCTCTGGGTCCTCAGCCGTTCCATCTCCCCAATCATCATCCCTGCCTCCATCCCTGGCATCACTGCTTCTCTGGGTAGGGTCCCTTTCTCTGCTCTTCTCCCTTGATGATCCCAGGGACCTCTGCTCCTAGACTGCAAAGTTAATCACTCCCCTCCCTTTGCCAAAAAACATCTACCTTTACTTTTCCAGCCCTTAGAATCAGTCCTGATAATAATTATTCGCTATTGTATCACAAGAGACCTATCCGCATCTCCTTTCATCAGCCCTGAATATACAGAATGGATACTACTCAGTGGAGATTCTACCTTGTTCCATGCCCTCTGGATCTAGGTTCCCTCTTGAAAGCTTGTAAGCCAGTCACTTCTTGCCTCTGTAGCCCCCCATTCTGGGTAGCCAATGTCCAAGTTGTCCATCCCTGTCCTATCTGTATGCAGAGGGGTTAGGAATGATCCTTGCTGTAAAGATTTGTTCCCCCTTTTGAGCTACTGTATCCACAGGTGTAGGTCAAGTTCATCAAATCGTATCAGATTACTCTTTTTTTCCCTCTTCTTTCTTTTTCTGGTTGAGCTCTGATCATTCAGTCGTTGAAGCCAGTTCAAGTGGGTATTATCTGCAAGTGTGAATGTTCTTATGCTTATGCCCCCTCTTTTTATCAGCTGGATGCTTCACTCTCTACTCTAGTCCTCTGTGGCTATGTCACTGACTCTGCGTCCAAGAGTCCCCTGGACTTTCCACACTGCTGGTCAACCAGGTCTCCATCCGGGGTCACAGGAGTCTACTGAGTGTTGTAAGGCTCCGCTTGAAGCTTCATCATTACTTTTCCCTCACTTCCCTTTTTTGGTGATGAACGTGGATGCCAATCAGGGCGCCAACACTGTATTTTGAGTGTATGAATTCTTTGGCCTTCCTTTGCATTGTTGAGCTTTTGCGTGCATATGAGGAAACTGAAAATAATATGGCTTGGTCAGGTACACCTTACTCATCAAAATGACAGCTTTGCTTTTCATAATTTTTAAAGATGTCTTTTGCTACAAATTTGCCCAGTGCAATAGGCTGTTTCATTTCTTAACTGCTGTTTCCAGTGGTATTGTTTGCTGATCCAAGTAGAAAGAAATACTGACAACTTCCATTTCTTCACAGTTTATCATGTTACTTGTGAGCTTAGTTGTGATGATTTTCGTTTTCTTCATGTCCAGGTGTATACTGAGGGAGTTCTAGTGTGGCGCTGTAGGGTAAATACTCAACCACAAGGTCGGTTGAAAGCATAAGGCTGACTGTTCAAATTCACCAACCGCTCCTCAGAAACCCTATGCAGGGTCACTATGGGTTGGAATCGACTCAAAGGCACTTAACAACAGGTGTATACTGAAGGTCTTTTACTTTCATCAGTAAATGCTTCAAATGTGTCTTGATTTTTAACATTCAATGCAGTATCATCTGCATATTGTTGTTGTTGTTAGGTGCTATCAAGTTGGTACCGACCCATAGTGATCCTATGCACAGTAGAATCACAACCTCACTATTGTTGCCACGCTTGAGTCCATCAATGCTGCCACCTGGCCAATCCATCTCACTGGGGGTCTTCCTCTTTTTCTCTGACCCTCCACCTTACCAACCATGATACCCTTCTTCAGAGATGGGTCCCTCCTGACAGTATGTCCAAAGTATGAGAGATGAAGTTTGCCCATCTTGGCCTCCAAGGAGAACTCTGGCTGCACTTCTTCCAACACGGACCTCTTTGTTCTTTTGGCAGCCCATGGCACTTTCAATACTCTCCTCCAACATATCAGTCTGTTAATAATGTAATGAAAACTCATTATTTTTTTTTGTTAGAAGTTAGATTCTGCCACCTCTCCACCCCCACGTTTCTGGAGTACTGGTGTGGCAATAAGTACAGAACTGCTAACCACAAGCTCAGAGGTTCAAACACACCAGCTGTTACTGAGAAACCCCATATAGGGTTGCTATGAGTCAGAACTGACTCAACAGCATTTAACAACAATACCATATATATTCTTAAGGAGGCCTGGTAGCATAGTTGATTGCGAGCTAGGCTGCTACCCAAAAGGTCAGTAATTCGAATCTACCAGTCACTCCATGGGATAAAGAAGACGCTTTCTGCTCCCATAAAGATGTACAACTTAGAAAACTCTATAGAGGGTCGCTATGATCAGGACTGACTCAATGGCACACAACCACCACTACCATTCTGTTTCTTTAAAGATTACAGTCTTGGAGACCTTATGGAGTAGTTCTCCTCTACCATATAAGGTCATTGTTGTTGATGATGTTAAGTGCTGTTGAGTCATTTCTGACCCATAGCGACCTTGTATAGGGTTTCCAAGGAGTGACTGGTGAGCTTGAGCCACCAACCTTGTGGCTCAAACGACTTTACAATCCAGCGCATTAGCCCACAGCACTACACCAGGACTCCAAGGTCAGTATGTTGTTGTCAAGTGCCATTGAATCTATTCCGACCCATAGCGACCCTGTATAGGGTTTCCAAGGAGCAGATAGTGAGCTTGAACCACCGACCTTGCAGTTCAAATGGCTTTGCAGTCTGGCGCATTAACCCACAGTGCCACACCAGGATAGTCAGGATCAATTGGCTGGCGTATTGTGAGTACAACAACATTTATACTCTTGAGCTTTGTTCTGGGACACAGATAAATTGCTTGAAATCAGTTTGATCTTTTGAGACTTTCTTTTATCTTTGTTAGGTTTGGCCAAAGCAATGGTAATCTACAGAAAACTTTGCCACACTATTAAATTTAAATACTTCTGAGTAGTCTATCCAATAACTATTATTTTATCACTTTGTATAGTCTGGTGGGACAGTAGTTACACCAAGACCTGTGTGTACCTTACTACTAATTTCTTCTAATTCTTTCAGGTGGTTTTTTCCATGTCCTCAGGAGGATTCCTTAATTGCAAACACTGATGAGTATTTAACTGAATTCTCACAGAAGACCTCTAAAGATCTCTCAAGTTCGCTGACTGTGAACATCTCTTTTCTCTGGTTTCTGCCCTGCAAATTCTAGCTGCCTTGGTCTCTCCAGGTTCCTACTTCTCTTTCCAACTCAGGAGACTACCTAGCTCTGATTTGCTCTCACTATACCACAACCTTGCAAAAGTCTTCCCAGGTGGTAAGTTGGAACAGCAATACGACTCTCCTTATCTGTTTCTCATCTTTCAGAGAACTGTCCTTATTGCCTGAAGTCCAATGTCTTGAAAACTACTGTTTCATCTACATTGTCTGTTTGGTTTTTGTCTGGGTTTTGTTTTTTTTTTTAATTTTAGCTACTTTAGATGGGAAAATAATTCCAATGCCTATTAATCCATCTTGACCATTCCTGAAGTCAGGAATGCTTGTTTTGATCAAGAGAACATGTTCAGTTGCGTATATTTTTTTCTTCATTTACTTTCCTATCTTCCACCTGTAAACTATGTATGCTGTCACTCAAGTCAGCTTGACCCAGACTTAATGATGTAATATGTATTTTTTTCGTACATCTTTGAGTGATTAACAACAGTCAATCACTGCCCTAAGTGCTAAG
The DNA here is from genome assembly GCF_000296735.1 of Chrysochloris asiatica. Taxonomy (NCBI): domain Eukaryota; kingdom Metazoa; phylum Chordata; class Mammalia; order Afrosoricida; family Chrysochloridae; genus Chrysochloris; species Chrysochloris asiatica. The sequence continues at coordinate 31,548,135 of NW_006408532.1, read as the reverse complement.
GATACAGATAAATAAAAATAATAACCACAAGGTAAGGGGTCTAGTGCCAAAACCAGCATCCTGGTTTCTCCGCATTGGTTCCTCCATTCACCTCTGTGTTCTTATCACAGCCCACTCCTCATATCTTTATCCCACTCACTCATGCTTTTCTTCATGCTATGCCTTGGACGTACCTAATTAGGTGACGAGGCTATTTTTAAAACCTCAAACACCTTTTCCTTATGAGAGCCGTTTTTCTCTCTTCATACCACCTTTCCCTAATAAAGGGAAAATGTTTTCTTTTTTCTGTTACTCAGGCCTCTATTTATTCTGTTTTTCTTTTATTACATAAATTTTATTTGGGCAAAAGAACAACAATCATGTTTAAGCTTGGGATGGGAAACAACACAGCAGGGTTCCATAAATAGAGTTTAATTGCAGTAATTACTTACGTTAATTATATATCAACTGATTATTTTTAAGACACATTTATTGAGCACCATCAGCTTTCGGAGGTACCCATCATTCTCCCGCTCTCTTTTCAGATTCCCTATACATGCTCCGAATAATCAACTATCATTTGACACATGGTATAATAAGTACCTAATGAAATCCCAATTAAAATTGTATTTGAGACGCTTAATTTTAGAGATAAATTAGAAATAATTACATGATTCAAGAATCCACATCAGACAGGAGACACACAACTCTATCTTGACTAACTGGAAAGGACAAGCACAGATGAAGCCTTTTAATGTGCTTTCCAAAACCTGTTACAAAACATTATTATACCTCAGCAGATGGCAACGAGAGATGTCGTTTTATTTTTTTTTAAATAGACAGTTCCCTTTCATAGGCTGACTTGAGTGATTTTAGTTCTCATTATTACTGTCATCTGTTACAGACAAAAAAAAAAAATAAAAAAGATAGAAAGAAAGACGGGGAAAGCATGCTATTTTCCACAAGGCAAGAACATCAGCATGGTATCAGTCTTTGAGCATATTCAGTTTAATTTACAGAGCAGCAATAAGTAGGAGAATGCCCGGCCTGTCTCTTAGCTGTTCATTTCAAACAACTTATCTTCATTTGGAGCTGAGACACTTGGTACTTGCGTGGGTACAATTCTCCCTCTCTTTCTCTCTCCTTTCTCTACTCCACCCCCAGCTAATTTTTTCCCCTTAAGATTTAATGAATTCTGGAACCAATCAAAAACAGGCTGTTAGGAGACACTAGCCATGTAAAAGCTTTAATACCATCTCGTTCAGAGTTCAAAAGGTCACTTCTCTATACCAGGATTGCAATAATATATTTATTCCCTTCTGAGAGAGCTATTGAGTCTCCACGGGGAGGACAGAAAACTGTCCCATTAAGTCCACCCAGTCTTAGCTCAGTGCTGCCACTCCTTCCCCTGTGACATCTTTGTTCCGAGGACACCAGGCTCATTTACAGCCTCACTTGAGGAAACTGTTAGCCGTACTTTCTGATCTATGTGATTTGCAGCTAAAGAACACAATAGTGTCTAATAGAAAACAGCTGTTACAAAACCCACTCTTTCTGGCAGTAACGGCTCCTAATGTAGGATTTTAATTTTATCTCCTGATTGATAATACCCCATTAGCCATATCCAGATTCCTAACTGCAAAATGACGCATGGGCACTATTTTAAGCTCCCTCCCAGATGGATATAATTATGCTTTCTTGTCCCTCTAAGCACAAAGTCCACAGTTTGGGCAGTGGAGTATGATGCAGGCTCATATTACTGCCCTGACACACGAAACGGGAAATACTAGTCACAGCTGAGCCAGAGTGTGCAAACTCTACAGATAAGGAGGAAAAGGATATTTGAGCAGAAGAGGAAAGATAATGAGTATTCAACCGTATAAACATCTGGGGACATAAAACCAATGAAAAGTAGCTTGCATTCCATATAAACCAAGAGACTTTTTCCTTTGATTTTTTGGACCTTTAATTTTTGTAGGAGAGATACAGGAGTGCCGTCTTTCAGTCTTTCATTAGTCACCTTGAAATTTATTCAGGAATAGCTAGATTTGTCAGCTTGAGGTTGTTGTTGTTGTTAAGTGCCATCGAGTCGGGTCCGACCCATAGCGACCCTGTACAGGGTTTCCGAGGGTGTAAATCTTTACGGGAGTAGAAAGCCTCATCTTTCTCCCGCGGAGCGGCTGGTAGTTTCGAACCGCTGACCTTAAGGTTCGCAGCCCGATTCGTAACCACTACGCTACCAGAGCTCCTTGAGGTTAGGAGTCAGTAATTGTTGAGTCAGCTTTTCCCAAGTCCAGAGTCCTGTGGTGGTGCTGCAGGATAATGCGCTGGAGTGCAAGGTCAGTTGAACCACAAGGTCAGCAGTTCAAACCCACCCGCTGCTCCTCAGAAACCGTACACAGGATTGCTGTGAATTGGAACTGACTTGACTGCACTTAACAACAACAACAGCAGCAGATTCTAAATAACAATTACTCTAAAGGAAGGGAGGAGTCCTGATATGGAGCTGTGGGTTAATTAATGCGGTAGGCTGCAAAGTCAGTTTGAACTGCAAGGTCGGCGGTTCAAGCTCATCAGCTGCTCCTCAGAAACCCTATAGAGGGTTGCTATGGGTCAGAACTGACTCGACGACATTGAACAACAACCAATCTATTGTGCAGACTCCTGGTGAGGCACTGTAGGATCAACACTGGACCAAAAAGTCAGTTTAAACCACAATGTCAGCACTTAACAAAGGAAAAGGGGGCATTTTGCCGTGGCAACCTTAATAAAATACACATGTCTTAGTGTGGCACTGTAGGATCAGCACTGGACTCAAAGTTCGGTTTGAACCACAAGGTCGGCAGTTCAAACTCAGCTGCTCCTCAGAAACCCTATACAGGGCTGCTATGAGTCAGAACCAACTTGATGGCACTTAATAACTATAACAATTCCTCACTTGCCAACTATCAAGTTATCTGACACTTCAAATTAATGGCAACAGTAAACAATCTACTATCTTGACTATTTGCACATTAACGATGTGATGTGTGTATGTATTGTACTAATGATGAGGTTTCTAACTGGCAGATTTTGTACTGCCCAGGAGGGGAGAGGGGCACAGTCTCCTTGAGTCACTGTAGTTCTACAAGGATTGGAGGCGGGCTGGAATGGGGCTGATGGGGCACCTGATGGGTAGTGGGTGGCAACTGAGGGCTCAAGCCAGGACAGTGGCAGCTAGTGTCCTCAAGGTGGGAGGAAGTGGGTCTGTCCCCAGCTCCCTGCCCTGAGGGGTGGCTGGATAAACTGAAATGTGGTTAGAAGGAGCCCTGAGATGGGGCGTTTGAGTGCCCCGAGCACAGGACCCCACGTCAGCTGACTGGCAACTGTGCAGCCCCTTCTGCTTCCTTGATGCCCCCTTCTGGGTAGGCACAGATGAGGGCAGGGCAGGCTAGCTGGATGGGAGTGGTGTCAGCAGGTGAGTGGCAAGTGGCAGCTTCAATTTAAAGTCACGGACAGAGGAGGGGCCTGGCTGTCACAGCCTCAGAGGCAGCTCTGGATTGTTGATTCTCATGGCCTGGGATGGAGAAAGGCAGACCAGTCCAGAGAGATCAGGGTGTGGTGGGGTGGGGTAGGGTGGATTGGTGGGGGGATCCAGTGGGCAGCATGTACCCACCTATGTCACCCAGAACCTCTCACCTGTGAACATGAAGACCCCCTGCTTCAAGTAAAGCCACCAAGGGAGTTTTAATGTCATTGAGGGAGATGAGCCAGGGCCACCCATCTTGAAAATATGGTGAGGGCAGGAGAGGGAGAGGACACTGGGAATGACAGGGGTTCCGGAGACTGAATAGCCCTCTCTTGTGGGCAGTGGGGCATGCTGAACTCTCCTGAGGTGACATGAGGGGAGGGGTGGCAATAGTGGCAGGTGACCTCATCAAAGGATGCTCAGAGTACTGGTGAGGGGGTAAGGTGATGTGGTCATTATCCATTTTCTCATAATACCAAATTTCACATAATGTCCTGGTCTTTAGAACCTATCCTCGTCTGTAAGTTAGGAGTGGATGTAGTGCCCCAAATATACAAACTATAGTCTCTTCAACAAGATCTAGCCATAAAATCTGCAAGAAAAAGTAAATTTTATTGAAGTGGCAGCAAGACAGAGAGAAAGGGAAATCTATGCCCAAGTTCTTGAAATTCTCATAAAATTGGTGACTGATTCATGATGTTTTCTGGAATAACTTTAATTATACATCTAAAACCATCCGTCACAACCACAGGCGTGACAGAAAGGCACGGAGTCATATACCAGCCTTAATGAGATCTATTTAAAGCATTGCAACAATTACTTTTCAGCGGCTTCAATGTCCAGAATCAATGTACAGTTCTATATGGAGCCATAGGAGTGCCAGAGCTGGAATGCTTTGTTAATACAAGGGCACTGTTGGTCCATTAGAAGAGGCAGGAGGTGGAGAATATTGTCAGGTCATGTGAAGTACCCATGGTCCTATACAATCTGTGCAGCATTTGTTCCTCAGCAACAAACCTTTCTCAAACAACCTTATTTCCTCAGAATTAGCATGAGGGCATTTATAGAGAAATATGTACTATGTATTGTCATGCCTCACAACTGATTTTTTTTTTTTTTTTTTTCTGCTGCAGAGTGGCTGGTGGTTTTTTTGTTTTTTGTTTTTTTTATTGTGTGATTGTTTACATGGGGGAACATTAGTTTTACATTCATTCTATCATACATCGTTTCATTGCCATAGTTATCATCCCGTCCATGCATCATCACCTAACCAAAGGGTATACCCTGCAACTCCCTCCTCCCCCCTCCTCCCCCCCCACCGGTCCTCAGCACACAGCCCCTTTCCCTCTCTGGATCTCAAGTCCTCAGCTACTCACAACTGATTTTTTAATACTGAAATGTAGTTGGTCATGCTCAGTATTGGTTTTCACCTTTCACTGAAGTTATCACTTCAGCTGGGAGAATTGTTAGACCCTTGACTAAGGTGTTTATGTGTGTTTACCCTATATCTCTCCCATACACATATTTATTATCACATTTATATGTCTGCATGAAATTAACCTTCTAATTAATTTATGAATTGTATTTTGGATAATGAACTGAATTCTACCTAAACTCCTCTCTTCCCAATTCTACCTTAAAGGTCTCCTGGTATTTGGAGAACCCATGTTAGGGCGACTGACTTGACCTAAAACCTAACTATGTTTATGAAGTAAGAAATGCTGTCTTAGATCATGTGCCAAATCAGAGACAGTCTTAGACTAACATCTGGGTCTCATGATTAAACACAAAGAGTAACTGCAAAGTGAGATAATTTTTAACCCATGACAAGAGTCTGACCCATGATGTCTTCTTTTTCTTGGCTCCAGTCAATCTTCCCACCTTGCACTCAGTCTGACTCAGTCATACATTTATCAAACTGAAGATGAGATAGATCTTGGGCCAATGCCATACCTCTAAAATCTCCTTCATCTTCTAAGTACTCTGCCCAATCCACATTCTACAGAATACGCCTGCCTCTGTTTCTTCAATCCATCCAAAGTTTCTTATTTCTCCACTTTATTATATGTTTCTCATGCTTATGACCCTTGCAGATACTTTTCTCCCCTCCTCAAATATCTTGCCTTAGATGAGCCTGTGACAGAATCCTCAACTAACAACTTCAAGGCCGCCACATTCCCTAAATGCTGAGTTTAAATGCTGGAACAATCACTTCCTCACCCCTACCCATCAATGCCCTTGTTTTGAATTTAAATGAAGCATTAGATGAAATCTGGTGATAAACATATTTTCCCTTTTCCACCCAAGGAGCATACATGGTTGTGTGGTATTCAGGAAATTAGTGCCTTCTCTCACTATTGAAGAGAAAAAGGAAGGTATCCCCTTTCCCCTCCTCTGGTGGTTCAGGCATTGGCTCTTTATGTGGTGGTTGGTGGTTGTGTGCCACTGAGTTGGTTCCATATCATAGCAACCTTGTATAGGGTTTCCAAGGCTGTCAGTCTATATAGGAGCAGAAAGCCTCCTCTTTCTCCTGCAGAGTGACTGACAGATTCAAACTACTGACCTTGCGGTTAGCAGCCCAGCTCATAATCCACTACCAGAGCTCCTTGGTTGCTGCTGTAGGCTCAGCCAATCTGTCCTCTCACCTTGAATTTTGATGAAGAGAGGGGAATATGAAAGGATAAACAGAGTATTCATAACCTGGCGGTAGAATTAAAAGTCCAGAAACAGAGGGGTAGCAGGTATGCAAGGCCAGGTGCCAGCTGCATCGACATATAAACCTAGGCACAAAATGGAACTAAGCTCTGCTAGGCTACAGTTGATGCATTTGAGTTATGGTATTAGAGAAGAATATTAAAAATACCATGGACTGCCAGGAAAACAAACAAATCTGTGTTGGAAGAAGTATAGAATGCTCATCAGAAGCCAGGATGGTGAGACTTCATCTCTCATACTTTGGACATGTTATCAGGAGGGACTAGTCCCTGGAGAAGGACATCATGCAGGGTCAGCAAAAAAGAGGAAGACCTCAATGACATGGAATGGTACAGTGGTAGCAGCAACGGACTCAAACGTAACAACTGTGAAGATGGCACAGTGTTTTATTCTGTTGTGCATAGAGTCACTCTGAGTTAGACGGAGCTGACTAGACAGCACCTAACAAGAAAATATTCCTCCCCTAGGAGCTTCGTGGCACCACACTTAAGAACTCAGCTACTACCCGAAAGATTTGTTGCACGAACCTACCAGCTACTTCATGAGAGAGTGATGTTTTGGCCTGCTTCCATAATAGCCATAGTCATCCTATGGGGAAGTTCTACTTTTTCTCTTTTGGAAGCAAAGAGTTTTATGTTTTATTTTGTTTTTATGGTTTCTCCCATGTTGAATCTGGATTGACATATGACTTGCTTTGACCAACAGAATATGGAGAAAGTGATGCAGTGCCAGTTCTAGGCCTAAACCATAAGAGATCTGGCAGTTTCCAATCTCAGAGAACTCTGAGCCACCATGTAGTCTGATTACTGTCTTGGAGAGACAACATGGAGAGGGAGAGACCTGGAAATAACAAAGAAGCTCAGCAGACCAGTTGTTCATTAAAGTTTCAGGTATATGAGGTAGTCTTCTTTGTAATTCCAGCCCAATCACGTTCTCAGATGACTGGAGCCCTAGCCATAGCATAGAGCCTAGTTCATGGAGCAGAGCAGCTATGATAACCCCATCAACTCACAGAATTAGAAGAGATGGTGTTTCTTCTTTTCTTTCTTTTTTTTTTTTTTTAATGTTTTATTGTGAATTATATGATAGTTTACATGGGAGAACATTAGTTTTACATTCATTCTATCATA
>NW_006408532.1:31521938-31534853 GCF_000296735.1 Chrysochloris asiatica | reverse complement strand
CCCCAGTCGCATTCTGAGTGCCTTCCCACATTCCGGTCCTGTATCTGACCGTGTTTCTCTGCTATTCATAGAGCTTTCAGTGACTAGTGATTCGGAAGTAGTTTGTCACTCTTTCTTCCTAGTCTGTCTTTGTTTGGAAGCTCATCTGAATCCTGTCCACCATGGGTGACCCTGCTGGTTATTTAAAATAACACATCCACTCACTATTCCTTCTTAAAAAGAAAAATGTTACCCATACAAAGTTAGGAACAATTTCTCCTCTATGTATGAACAGGAGTTGCTTTAGATAAGATATATATATACAGTCTTCTATCTGGATAGACCCCCAAGAATATCTTAAGTGTATTTGTATTCAAAAACAGACACGTAACACTTTAGATTGATTTCAGGAGCACCTTTCAGTGATGCCTGGACAGTTCAGAGCTCAGCACATGGGCAGGAACTTGAAAAAATGTGTTGCTCTAACATCTTTATAGATAACATTTAAAACAAAAAATAGTGGCCTATTAGCAAGAAGTTAGAGAGGTTCCAATTTTGCTTTCTGGCTTAAAAATGACCAATATAACCTTCCCTCCCCACCACCTGTAGATTTTAATACACAGGTATTGAACTTCTACCACGTTTGTGATCATTAGCTCCTAGAATTGCTCTGAAAATAAATCTATCAAACAACCTCTCTCCTAGACTGTGTGTCTAGATTCATTGCCTCTATCCAGTCAGCCAATTTCATATAATACCCAAACTAAGAATTGCAGGTATCCACCAGGATGTAACAATCATTTCCCCATTTTAATTAAAAATAAAAAGATAAATATATATTTCTAAACTACCAGCTGTTCCATGGGAGAAAGATGTGGCTTTCTGCTCCCATAAAAGATTTACAGCCTTGGAAACCCTGTACAGGGTCGCTATGAGTCAGAACTGACTCCACAGCACATAACAACAACATATATCTATATCTATATCTATATCTATATATTACCTTTTGAACACTTAAGATGGCCATGCTTGTTTTTCTCTCTCTTCTGAGCCCCTGAGTCTGGCTAGGAACCATTAGCCACTGAAATGGATATAAGAAATTCAAACATATTACAAAAATCTTTGAATAATTCAGTTAACAAGTCAGTCAGCCGTACGAGGCAAATGCCCAAGAAATCAGGCTTCATTAACTAACTGCTGGCTTCATGTAGAGCAGCTCTAAAGATTCTGAGTACTGAAAAAAAAAAAAAAAATCTCATTTGTCCCATCCTATTTGCCACAGAACAGTGCAAGTTTCTCTAAACACTAGAACATAGAAGAAAACAGAGAAAGATGGGGCATAAATGAAATTCATCAAGTGCCTATACTGTGCCAGGCTGCATTTTACATATTACACATACATTATCTTATTTGATCTTTACAGTGAGCCATTCTATCTCATCTTAGTTTCCTAGAGTTTAAGAGATTCATCTGCTTCCACCATCACATAGCCATCGTCCTCTGTGCATTACTCTCTCTGGGTTTGTTCAGTTTTATAAAATATCACTAAGAAGGCATTAGGACTAGGACCCACCCAACTCTGATATGACTTAACTGACAACAAAAGAATGTCATTGTTAAGTGCTGTGGAGTCAGGTTCGACTTATAGCAACCCTGTCTAGGGCTTCTGAGGAGCAGCTGGTAGGTTTGAACTGCCGACCTTGTGGCTCGCAGTCCAGTGCTGATCCTACAGTGCCACACCAGGAATCAAGGTCATATCACAGTTACAGCAAATAGGAAGTCAATCTATCATTGGTGCAGACATAATTCCATTCATAACAGCAAAAAATACAAAAGCACATTTTTTCTTGAGTGAAAGAGTTGCCTTTGATTTGTCCAGTATTTTCTCCAAGTAGTATATTAAATACAGATTTGAATGCTGGATGTCTAGCAGTCAGTTTCAGCATATTTTCAATGAGGAACCAATTTGATCCATAACATAGCCATTATTTCCCACTTTCCCATTTTATAAATCAGATATTTTGAATACAAAATTGTACCTGGTTATGATGAATAGTGAATTTGAACAAAGGTTGGTCTGGCTATTTCTACACCATACCTGCCAGCTCTATGAGGTGCAACTGGGAAATCACTCAGGCAATGTAAGACATCTATCTATACCTATGGTACCTATGGGCATGTGTTCCAACATAGGTCTGTGCATGTTCGTTCCCATAAATTGACATTTAGTAATCTCCCATCAGTCAAAGGTCCAGACACCTTTCACAACCATCTTTTGGAGTACTTACTTTCATTATTATATCAAAATGCTAAACCCTCAGCATTTGTACTTTCCACAGTCTAACAGAATACATACCATCCACCTAAATAAAGAATTACCATAGTTTTCTAATTACAAAGTAGATACTATTGGCTACTAGAAGGGATATGTTTTTGTCAAGGCTGGGGTTTTCCCCTTGATTCAAGAAATCACACAAAAATTGAATCAGGAAAATAAATCTAATATTCTTGATCAGAAGGAACTCTGGTGGCATAGTGAGTTAACTGAGTTGCTCACTGCCAAGCCAACTAATCAAACACACCAGTGTCTCTGCAGGAAGAAAAGGCGTTCTGCTCCCATAAAGATTTACCACCTCAGAAACCCTATACATGGTAGCTATGAGTCTGAACCAACTTCACTACACAGCACCGCCACCACTGTCACCACCATTGTCACCACAGCCACCACCTGATCAGACATTCTCATAGTCAAGGACTATCATGGAACTTAGTTCACTCATTATCAAAGTTAATGCCCCACATGAAGGTCCTTAGCTTCAGTTATTAATCGGTAAATGTAAACTACATGGGAACAGATTTCGGAACAGATTGTGAGGCATATAATAAAATCATTAAAACTCTCTGTAGTCAAAAATGAATTTTTTGGTATGTGAATCTGGTGCTTAGGGACCTTTGAATCAAGCTGAGAGCAGACAATTTGTCCTCATTCTGAAGAGATAGGGTGCTCATTGGCAGTAATTGGGGGTTGTTGATGAAGCTTTTCAGGATGCACTGTCAAGTGGTAAGCTGCATCTTACATGGGCTTTCTTCCCTGCTGGTGAGTGTCTGGAAACTCTTCTGCCTTTAACACATTTTTTGATGATGAACTGAAGACCTCATTCACAATTTCATCTTAAGACTTACAGGGCTGCTGCTTTGCCTAGTTTAGTCTCAGATGGGAAAGGGATGGGAACAGAAGGTGGGGAAGGAGCAGGCTGTGGGAACCAGAGCTTTCACCAGATGTCTTTGAATGAGAATTCTTTCTGCAGCATGAAGCAGGAATAGAGATACAAAGGGGGTGGCCCAAATCTACCACCAGGGGTTGTGCAGTGTCTATAATTAGGGGTTGTGAAACAGCAACGTAATGGATGAATGATAGAAGTTTTGATTCTACTATGTGGCCGCTGCTAGTTGCCATCCAGTTGACTTCTGTTCATGATGTTTCATACGGACAACAGAACAAAGTGCTGTCCAGGCTTGTTCCATGTTCACAGTTGATGTTATACTTAAATTTATTGTGACCACTGTGCATTTTGCCTGTCTTTCCAATCCATGAGGCCCATCTTCCAGCACAATATCAGACAATTGATTCTGTTGTGACCCATAAGGTTTCCATTCGCTAATATTTAAAAGTAGATCAGAGGTCTTCTTAGTCTGTCTTAGCTGGGAAACTACAGTGACCCCTGCCTACCACGTGTGACTGATGGCACCTGAAATCCCAATGGCATAGCTTCCAGCTGCATAGCAACATGTAACCCACCACAGTACAACAAACTGACAGATGGCTAGTGAGAGTCTACCTTTTTTCATAATTATTCTGTAGGTTGTCTTGGTATTTCTGTTTATCTGGGCTAAGTTCAGGTGGTTATGACATCATGGCCTAAGCTCACCCATATGTTTTCAGTAGATAGGCTAGGGGCTGGCCTATTTAGGATGGCCTCAGCTGAGTCCATTTGACTCTCTTGTATCAGTCCAGAAGACTAGTCCAGACATAGTGTCAAAAGAGCAAACAGAATCTCAAATGCTTTTTTTAAGCCTCAGATGTAGCACATTTGCTAGAGCAAATCATTGGCTAAAATAAATCACATGATCAAGCCCAATGTAAGAGTGAAAACAGCTATATAACCCTTCACAGTCACAGGACAGAATGAGAAATACTTCAGCTGCTATCCTTAGTGCGTTCAACCAACCAAATGCATTTTTAAGAACTAGAAACTAAAGGTGTTTTATAAACAAAATCTTTATCATTTGTTAACTCATAGACTCCCTATGACTATCCTCCAGGTAAAAATATGCTCTTGTGAGATTAGACAAATCAGTTAAACAAATGAGAACAGTACAATTGAGGCTATTTAATCTTTAAAGATGTGCCCTCATTAGACTTTGTCAATTTTATTATATAGTAGGAAGGATATAGAGCTCAGGAGAATGGCTAATAAGTAATTCAATCTGTCAGTGATCTGGACAAATTTTTAGCATTTCTAGGTTACAACATTCAGAATTACCAACCAAGTCAGGAAAATTGAAGATAGAGATTGGCATAACAAAATTTCCCATGGTATTTGTGATTACAAATCAGGCTATTTTGAATGAATAGCTTACTATAATCATGTAAAAGTGGCAAAGTTAACAACCCCTAAGGACTGGCAGTTCTACAGTTTCTGACTTTGTAGTTTTAAATTTGTAACCTATTACTGCGTTCAACTAGCTTTTGCATTTAATTATTTCTGAGGGAGACTAAGATAGAGGGATGGAAGGCAGAAGGGAAGGAGATAGATAGATAGTTGTGTGCTGTGGAGTCAGTTCCGACTCACAGTGACCCTGCATAGGGTTTCTGAGGCTGTAAATCTTTATGGTAGCAGAAAGCCTCATCTTTCTCACATGGAACAGCTAGTAGCTTTGAACTGCTGACCTTGAGGTTAGTAGCCCAACTCGTAATCACTACACTACCAGAGCCCCTACATAGATAGACAGACAGACAGACAGATTATAGATAGACAGATAGACATACAGGCAGGTGGTAGGTAAGTAGGTAGATAAATAGATAGCATAACTTCTCAGCACTTATTTTCTTACAAATGATGTTGCCTGCTCCGTTTCTTATTCCTGATTCCGTAAAGGAAGCAGGTGGGACCCAGTCTCCTCTCTGCTTCTCTAGCTTTCCATCTTAAAGGATAGAGAATGTAATGATAGTTCTAAGAAAACTTTTTTTCATTCCCCAAATGCATTGTTGTTGTTAAATGCTGTTGAGTCTGACTCACATGGACCCTGTATAGTAGAGCTATGGAGGTGAAAGCTTCTTAGAAGAACTGACCATTTGGGATCAAAAAGGCTGTATTTGCCCAAGGACAAAGTTCAGAAGACAAGCAGCGACAGGAAAGATGAAGACAGGATAAATATGGGAAGAAAGTGGGATGAGCAAAGTTACATTGTGGGGACTGCAATCAATGGCATGAACCAAAGTGTACATGAGCAGTTGAATGGAAAATTGTTTTGCTCTGTAATAAATAAAGTGCCTCATATGGTGCCTATCAAATAGTAAATCATTTAACAAATATATATTTTTTAAGTTACCATCGTGTAGATTCTGCCTCATGGTGACCCCATGTGTGTCAGACTACTACTGTACTCCATAGGGATTTCAAAGACTGACTTTCAGAAGCAGATTCTGGGATGCCTCAATGTGGAGTTCATTTCAGTTAGCAGCTGAACATGTTAACTGTTTATACCATGTAGGGACTCCTTACTAAACAATACCAAAACTATTGTTATCAAACTGATTCTGACTCATGTGTGACCTTATAGGACACAGGAGAACTCTCCCAAAGGGTTTCCAAGGCTGTAAATATTTGTGCCCATCACTTGTATATCAGCTTATTATACTGTGGTGGCTTGACTATTGTGATGCTGGAAGCTATGTGACAAGTATTTCAAATACCAACAGGGTCACTCATGGTTTACAGGTGTCAGTGGACTTCCAAGTTAAGACAAACTAGAAAGAAGCGAGAGGTGGTACACATCTAACTTAGCAACTGGAAACCTCATGAATAGAAATGGAATATTGTCCTACATTGTGCCAGAAGATGAGCCCTTTGGGTTGGAAGACACTAAAAATACTGCCGGGGAAGAACTGCTTCCTCAAAGAAGTCTACTTTAAAGATACGATGGGGCAAAGCTCTTAAAGCTTTTATTTGCTGTGTAATGACTCAACATGAGAAGAAACAGTTACAAACATCAGTTAATAAATAATAATTAAAAAACATGGAATGTATGAAGTGTCAGTCTTGGAAGTCATAAAAAAATTAAATGAAACACATAAAGATCACTATACTTGGCATAAATGAGCTGAAATGGACTGGTATGGGACATAATGAACCTGACATTCATATGGTCTATCATGAGAGGAATAACAAATTGAAGAGAAATGGTGTTACATGCATTATTTAAAAAAACATTTCAAGATCTGTCCTGAAGTACAATGCTGCCAGTGATAGGATAATAACTATAGACATATAAGAAAGACTAGTTAATATGACTGTTATTAAAATTTACTAGTGGTAAGGATTAAGAAATTTAAGATTTTTACTAACTTTGGCAGTCTGAAATTGATCAAACATGCAATCCAGATGCATTGATAATTATTAGTGATTGGAATGTAAAAGTTGGAAACAAAGAGGCATCAGTATTTTTTAAAAATATGACTTTGGTGATAGAAAACAAGCCAAGAGATAGGATCGATAGGGATAGCCTGGTTGTGAGAAGGCAAGGAATCAACCAGGTGAGGTAAATCAATCAGATTAATGACATTAACCACAAGAGAATGACCACCTGAGGCAAGGGATGGTCCAGACTTGGAGCATGCGCACTCTAGGAAATTAGTGACTGAAGAAGGATGCCCCTTAAACACGATGATACTAAACCATACACCCACTGGGACCATGACAGGTCCGACAAGGATCAAATTTGGACAAGAAAGGGGTGGCACCCCATTTCCAGGAATTCCCCTCCCATTTCCAGAAAATCCATGAGTACTCCTTCCTTCTAATACCACATGTTAGAATCTAATCAATAAAACCTAAGACCTAAGATCCTCTCTGGCATAAAGGCTAGGATTTACAATCTATCAAGATAGAGAGAGTTAGCTAGAAGAGCCATAATAAGCAATTAGCTCCCTTAAAGCAGTTTAAGAAGGCAAAGCAAATTATTTTAATGAAATGTGCAAAGACTTGGGGTTAGAAAACCACAAGGGAAGAATATGAATGGCATTTCTCAAGCTGAAAGAACTGAAGAGAAAAATCAAGCCTCAAATTGCAATATTGAAGGATTCTGTGGACAAAATAATGAGTGACTTAGAAAGCATCAAAAGAAGATGAAAGGAATATACAGAGTCACTATTCCAAAAAGAACTAGAGGCGTTCAACCATTTAAGGAGGTAGCATATGATCAAGAATCGATGGTATTGAAAAAGTCCAAGCTGCACTGAAGGTATTGGTAAGGAGTTGGGGTGGGGAAAAAAGGCTCCAGGAATTGATGAAACACCAATCAAAATATTTCAGCAAATGGCTATAGCACTTATCTTTGTCGAGAAATTTGGAAGACAGCTACCTGGCTAATCAACTGGAAAAGATCCATATTCATGACCATTCCAAATAAAGGTAGTCCAAAAGAATGTGGAAATTATTGAATAATATCCTTGATATCAAACACAAGTAAAATTTTGCTGAAGATAATTAAGAAACTGTTACAGCAGTACCTAGATATGGGACTTCCAAAAATTCAAACCAGATTCAGATGATGACTTGAACAAAGAATATCATTCTGATGTCAGCTGTATCTTGGCTGAAAACAAAGAATACCAGAAAGATGTTTATTTATGGTTCATCAACTATACAAAGGCATTCAACTGTGCAGATCAGAATAAACTATGGATAACTTACAAATCATTGAAATTCCATAGCACGTAATGGTGCTCGTGTAGAACTTGTATATAGAACAAGAGGCAGTCATTCGACTAGAACAAGGGGATACTGTGTAGCTTAAAGTCAAGATAGATGTACACCAGAGTTATATCCATTCACCATATTCACTCATTCTGTTTGCTGAGCCACTAAAATGAGAAACTGGATTCTGATGAAGAATGCTGGCATCAGGATTGGAGGAAAATTCATTAACAATCTGCCATATGTAGATGACACAACTTTGAATGCTGAAAGTGAAAAGGACTTGAATTACTTGTTAATGAAAATAAAAACCTACAACCTTCAATATGGACTACACTTCAATGTAAAGAAAATTAAAACTCTTCATAACTAGATCATTAAGCAATATCATAATAAATGAAGCAAATATTGAAATTGTCAAGGATTTTCTTTTACTTTGATCCATGTTGAATGCTGATGGAAGTAGTAGTCAGAAAACCCAGCTACATATTGCATTGGCAAATCTGCTGCATAAGATCTTTTTAAAGATTTAAAAAGCAAAGAAATTATTTTAAAGACCAATGTATACCTGACTCAAGCCATGGTATTTTCAATTGCCTCATATCCAAACAAAATCTGGAACTCTGGACAATGAATAAGGAAAATTGAAGACTAATTGATGCCTTTGAACTATGGTGTTGGCAAAGAACATTAACTATATCACAGATTGCCAAAGAAAAGGAACAAATCTATACTGGAAGAAATATAGCCAGCTGTTTCTTAGAAGTGAGGATGGTGAGATTTTTTTTATTTTACCGACTTTGGACATATCATCAGGACAGATCAATCATTGTAGAAGGTCAATGAATGAGACCCTCAGTTAGACAGAATGACTGGTTTCCAAATGGGCTCAAACATAGGAATGCTATGCGAATGATACAAGCCTTGGCACTGTTTCCTTCTGTTGTACATAGTGTCACTATGGATTGTAGTGGACTAGACAGAGCCTAACAATAACAACAAACCTTTTTTTTTTTTTTCATGATTATAGGGTTTATTATAGAAGTGAACTTGGTTGATAACAATAAATCTTAATGGAATCAGACTGCCACATGTTTCTTCTGCTGGTGAGTTAGAACTGCTGATCTTTTGGTTACCATCTGAACACTTAATCCCTGCAGCTCCGGGGCTCCTTTAATAAACATTTAGTGTTAGCAGGTATTACCTAGCATGATGCAAGCAGTATCTTATTTAATCCTCACAGAAACCTTCTAAATATGCACTACTATTAATCCCAGTCCTGGTGCGGCACTGCAGGAATAAGTATTGGACTGCTGATTAAAAGCCGGTGGTTCAAACCTACCAGCAAACACTCAGAAACTCTGCAGAGGGTTGTTATGAGTCAAAACAAACCCAAGGGCACTTAAAAACAACAATTATTACCAAAACTATTATAACAAAAAGAATTGGTCAATAGTCAACCATTTCAAAAAGCAGTATATAATTAAGAATCAATGATATCGAAGAATGTCCAAGCTGCACTGAAGGCACTGGCGATAAACGAGGCCCCAGGAATTGGCAAAATACCAACTAATGTGGTTCAACAAATGGATACAGCATGGAGGCACTCACTCATCTATGCCAAGAAATGTGGAAGACAGCTACCTGGCCAACCAGTTGGAAGAGATCTATATTTGTGCCCCTTCCAAAGAAAGATGACCCAACAGAATGCAGAAATCATAAAACAATATTATTAATATCACATACAAGTAAAATTTTATGGAAGCTAATTCAAAATTTATTGCAGCAATACATCTACAGGGAGTTGCCAGAAATTCAAGCCTGATTCAGAAGAGGATGTGGAGTGAGGGGTATCACTGCTAATGTCAGTTGGATATTGGCTAAAGCAAAGAATACCAGAAAGATGCTTACTTGTGTTTTATTAACTATGCAAAGATATTCAGCTGTGTGGATCATAACAAACTATGGATAACATTGCAAAGAATGGGAATTCTAGAATACTTTATTGTGCTTAGAAGAAACCTATACTGAGACCAAAAAGGCAGTTGTTCAAACAGAACAAGGAGGTAGTAATGGTTCAAAATCAGGGAAGATGCATGTCACGGTGTATCCTTTCACCATACTTATTCAATATGTATGCTGAGCAAATAATCCAAGAAGCCGGATTATATGAAGAAGAGCATGGCATCAGGAATGAAGGAAGATTTAGATATGCAGATGACATACCTTGCTTGCTGGAAGTGAGGAGGACTTGAAATATTGATGAAGATCACAGATGGCAGCCTTCAATTCAATATGGACTGCACCTCACTGTGAAGAAAATAAAATCCTTTAAATGGTACCAATAAACAGCATAACAATAAATAAATAAATGATTGACATAGTCAATTAACTCTTCATTGTGCTTGGATCCAAATCAACACTCACGGAAGCAGCAGTCAAGAAATCAAAACACAAATTGCATTAGGCAAATCTGCTGCAAAAGACCTCTTTAAAGTGTTAACAAGCAAATATATCACTTTGGAAGAGTTAATATGATCTGATTCACAAGTCTGGCTCCTCACCCTACTCTTATATACACATATAGCACAGTGGTTAAATGCTTTCCTTTAGATAAAAGTTTCTCTTCTCAGTCATGCCAGTGTACAATCTGCAGATTGAAAGTTGAGGGACTGGAAGAGAAGGGCATGTACAGTAGAACAGTGTGAAGCATCAGTTACCAACTTGGAAGCAAGAAAAAATATATTAAGTCAGGCAAGGTAAATGGAAATATAGCATTCTGGAACCATGCAGTATTGGTGGTGCTGGTAGAGTCTCGGTTCCAACTCATAGCAACCCAGCATAGAGTTTCTGAGACTGTAAATCTTTACAGGAGCAGAAAACCTCATCTTTCTCCCATGGAATAGCTGGTAGTTTCAAACTGATGATCTTAAGGTAGCAGCCCAACTCATAACCACTACGCTACCAGAGCTCCTGATTTAGTATCGAAGTAAATAAATTATTTTTAATAACATAATTCAATGGTATTTAATAGTATAAAAGAAGATGGTGCAAAAGGGAATTGTATATTAGTGATCCTGTATCATCAGAAGAAAGTCAACTTGTCTTCAGCTTATTCTGTTTAAGAAGTATGAGAAACGTGGGATATTTTTAAGAAATTCTCTTATCAAGAATAGGAAAATGTCTAACATTATGACAAGGAATAAACTCCTCTTATATGTGATAAGGAATCCTGGTGTGGCACTGTAGGATAAGCACTTGACTGCATATCCTAGAAAGAGTTTATGACCTTCTGGGATAAGTTATATACGTGATAGTTACAAAGTCACATGTGTGATAAAGAGTTTATGCAAAATAGACATAGTTCCAGCTCTGACATTCTCTGAATATTTATTTTTAAGTC
Source organism: Chrysochloris asiatica (assembly GCF_000296735.1). Lineage (NCBI taxonomy): Eukaryota > Metazoa > Chordata > Mammalia > Afrosoricida > Chrysochloridae > Chrysochloris > Chrysochloris asiatica. The sequence continues at coordinate 31,523,492 of NW_006408532.1, read as the reverse complement.
ACTTGTCCATTTTTCTAGGATACAACTTTTCTAAAAAGGTTGATGGTTCAAACCCACCAAACCATTCCTTGAAAACCCTACACAGGGTTGCTATGAGTACGAAACGAATGGATGGCACTTAACAACAACATATGTGATCAATCTTATTCTTAAATGGTGATATAGCTAGCAACTTCCTTATAAATCCTTTAATCCAACTCTTGAAACAGACCCAGAATGACTGAGTTACCCAAAAACACAGTAATATCAGAGCTGGAACATGATTTTTTAACTGCTATAGAAAATCCTGATTGTTGGATTAATTGATATTTACCAAGATCAACTGTGATTGATTTTTCCATTTGGATTTTAATTTTGCTGCATATTGGAATATCAGGAAGAGTTTTAAAATATCTGGATGCTTAAGTCATTTCAGACTTTAGTATTTTTTAAAACTTCTAAGTGATTGTGATGTGCAGGCACCGTTGAGAAGCACTTATTTAGATCAACAATTATGTATGGTGCATCCCCTAAGATCCACAGGAGGCACTAGGCAGGGCATCTAAACAACAGTAACATAGTTGCTAACACCTGGCAGAGACCAGCATGTAAATGGAGCATTGTAAATCAGTGTGATGGATGTTAGAAGGAAGTGAAGTATAATAGGTTGTGGGAGCCAGAAGGAAGGAACACAACCTTTAATTCAGTAGTTCTCCACCATAGCTGCACGTGAAAATCACTTGGAGAACTGCTGAAGTGATCAGAATCTCTAGAGCAGCAGGTATTTTGAAAAGTTCCCAAGGCCAGGCCAGGTTTGAGATCCACTGCTTCAGGCAAGAGTGTCCTGCCAGAGCAGCCTGATGATCAAAGGGGACTGGTATTGATAGGCACATCACATTCTAACCTATAAAGTATGAAGGAAGACTGTTCAGGCAGAGGCGCTAAGCACAGACATAGAGATATGACACAGCATGAAGTGTCTGAGAAACAATACATAATTCAGGGCAGTCAGGGAATCTAGTGACGTCGGGGGATAGAGGGAAGAGAAAACTGTAACACATGATTTGGCATGACATAATGAGAAACATGAAACTTACTGTATGGGCTACCTTTGCATTTTGCATCTCATTAGCTTAAAAAATATATATACAAACCATTCTTATGGTATCCATCTACTACTATCATTAGCTAATATCTAAGGCATAGACTTCACTGCAGGAGTGGTTCCTTTTTAACAAATAAAATAATCTTCTAGATAATGTCGGTTTCTTTGGGGCTTTTTGGCGATCTAATTAGATCATGACTGTTTTATTTGTTTGTTTTTGCCAGAGTTTTATATATGATAAAGAGCTTGTACCAAGAGAAGGCAGAGTTCCAGCTCTGTTATTGTCTGATCATTTTTTTAAAGTCAGTTGTCCATTTTTCTGGGGGCTCATTCATGAAACATTTACTTATGAAGATTAAAGAGCACAGCCTTTGATATGGATTACATCTCAATGTCAAGAAAACAAAAATCCTCACCACTGGACCAATAAACAACATTCTTGTCAATGGAGAAAAGATTGAAGTTGTCAA
>NW_006408532.1:31519924-31521438 GCF_000296735.1 Chrysochloris asiatica | reverse complement strand
GCCCAGGATCGAACATTGTTTCGTTCTGCTGTGCATGGGGTCGCTATGAGTCGGTTCCGACTCGATGGCACCTGACAACAACAACAACAACAACATTCAGTTAATATTGGATGACATCATACGCAAGTCCAATCCAGCAGGCTCAAAGGCATTACTGTCAACTGCTCTGCATTGTGGAACTCCCTCTCTTCTACTTGGTGACCTCATCTCCACATATGGCACATGGCCTTCTAACACGTGGCAAAATACAGGTGCCAGCATTACTCCCTAACTCCTTATAATGAATGGCAATACAGTTTCATTTCTTTCTTAATTCTTCAGAATAATTTAAGTGTGTATTCACATACATACATACACACACATGAGTATGAGTGAAAAAGTTTTGCTACAAAACCATAGAAAACTTTATTAAACAAAAACATCAAAATGTGAAGCTATTGCTTCTCAGCATCTCCTCCATCTAGGTCTATACACTTCCGGAGGTGGTGTCTCCATCTCTCTAGCCCTTCCCTTGAAGAATTCTGCATTCTGATTTACACCACATCAAAATGACAGTTTGGGTATCTTCAAGGGACTGAGATCATGTTTTTTCCATTGTTCTTTGAGTTTTAGGTAACAAAATGAAGTCTGAAGAAGCAAGATTAGGGCTGTATGGTGAATGATGGAAGATTTCTTAATAAAATTCTTGTAGCCCTTGCTACCCCGAAAGAGTGAGCAGACATATTATCATGATGAAAAGAAAAAAAAAAAAAAAAACACCAAAAAACCTTGTTACAACTTTCCTGCGATTTTTTTGACCCATGCAGTTTTTAATATTCTTATAATTTCTTTATAGTAATTCAATTCTTATTGTTGTTGTGTATTTTTATATTGATTCTGACTCAGAGGAGCCCTATAGGACAAAGTAGAACACTCCATAGGGTTTTCTAGGCTATCATCTTTACAGGAATCTTTACAGATCTTTTCTCCTGTGGAGTTGTTGGGTGAATTTGAACCGCCAACCTTGTGGTTCACAGTAAGGAGCTCTGCTGTGAACTCTTTGAAGCTCCTTCATACACACATACATACGAATATGTACGTATGAGGGAACTTCCAAAACTTTCTAAAAAATGGAATTAAAAATTATGGAATTTTTCATGAAATTTTTGAAGCCCCTTCATTTGTATATACATATTCTAATGCTTTCCTGCAACCCAATAGGTTTTTGGAGAACAAACACTACTATTGGTGATGGATAGTGCACCATGGAACGTTTTAATATAAGATTCATTAAGTAAAAAGATCACAGATGGCAACTACAGATTAGGTCTTTCCAATACTGGAGGCAGAGAAACCAGCTAGATTATGTTGGCAAAGATCAAAGATAGAAAGGAATAGACTAAGGATGAGTAAGGCCATAAGATGTAGAATGAAGAGAAACAGAAAGTATTCAAGAAATATTTGTTGTTGTTGTTAAATGCCATTGAGTTTGTTCTCACCCATAGAGACCCTGTATAGGGTTTCCGAGGAGCAGC
>NW_006408532.1:31476739-31519502 GCF_000296735.1 Chrysochloris asiatica | reverse complement strand
ACAAGTCTTTGTCCGTAAAAGTTCAAGCTACCAAATTAACTGTAAATCACAGCACTGGCAAAACTATCTGCAACACAGCAACGTTCAAAGCGTTCAAAGCTTTTCATGGTTACTTGCTTTCCTCTTTCGGAATTCATTTATTATCTCTGATAATAAAATCAGTGCAAACTCAGAGAACTGTATTCCTTATATTTAGATATTAGATACTAAGCCAACGAAACCCCTCTCTTTGCACCACCAATCAGGGCAAACTCACTCCACAACTCCCCACGCTCCATTCTTAGAGAGAGATTTAAACCTGGAGACACAATCAGATGAGAGCCTCTCAGTCAGCACTGGTACCCTAACCGCCACTGACACAAGGAACCACGGTGATGCATTATACAGGTCTTATTTTGCTTCATCTGCCTGTTTTGTCAGAACTCAGATTTCTTTGGCACTTAAACTGCTGTCATCTCAATAATGACATTCATTGTTAGCAATGACTCCCTGTGCTAGATCACAAACGCAGGACATGATGCATACACTTCCAAGAAGGACTTGGCAGCATAATCTTCCTCTATTCTGTGAGCAATTACCCACTTTCCCTTTATTTCCCTTAGTTTCTTTACCCATGACACACAATGTGTACAGTTAACATACAGTTGTGCTGACTTATGGCAACACAGATATTTTCATCCTAGGAATGTTAAATGCTGATAGCTATCTTGCAGTGAGATGAGAATGAGGCTCTTCCTTAGGTGTATTGTATTATATTCTTACTGTCATCGAGTTGATTCCAACTCATAGCAACTCTACAGGACAGCAGAATTATTTCATATAATTTCCAAGACTGTTACCAAAACCCAGAGATCCCCAATGCTTAACCCACTGTGCCACCCATAAAAACAAACCCACTGCCATCAAATCTATTATGATTCGTTGTGACCTTTTATAGGGTTTCCAAGACTGTAAATCTTTACAGGAACAAACAGCTTCATCTTTCTCCTGTAGAGCAGCTAGTGGAATTGAACCACCAACCTTATTATTAGCAGTCCAACACCTAACCCACAGTGCCACCAGGACTATATTTTATTACTGTTGTTCTTAAGTGCAGTCAAGTCGGTTCTGACTCAAAGAGATCCTATGGGGATTCTGAGGAGCAGCTGGTGAGTTTGAACTGCCAACCTTGTGGTTCATAGTCCAGTGCTGATCCTACAGTGCCACACCAGGAGTCCACATTTTACTGTATTATATATATCATATCATATCACTATTTATGACTCCCAGAAAAAAGGGGAACAACCATTTCTACCTCTCCAAGAATTTTGGCAAACATATAAAACATGACTTCCAGTCTTGAAAAAATTTGGAAGCAGTCTTCTGTGTTCTCCACATCTAACTGTGAGGGTAGGTGAGATGACATGAATGTGACATCTACTGGCATACATGTATGTACTAGACAGAGTTAATAATTAATATTTACATACACATGTTACCTCCTATTCCTATGAGTCTATGTTTGACACTGAATCTGGGTCAAAAGGGGTAGTAGTATCTTGTCTAAAGTTTCCCACACATGCTGATCTCAAAGTTCAGATGTGATCTGGTTTGAAAATATCAGGAAATCCATTTTGGCTTCAGATCCAATAAATGGAGCATGATTAACTGTCATCCTCAAACCCCCAAGAACAGTATCAAGTAATGGATGTTGGCAGTTCAGAAAGGCGACTGAAACCAGAGTCACTGCCATTGAGTTAATTCTGACTCAGTGTTTCCCGAGGCTCTAAATCTGTACAGGAGCAGAAAGCCTCCTCTTTCTCCTGTGAAGCAACTGGTGGATTTGAGCAACTGATCTTGTGGTTAGCAGCCCAACGTGTAACCCACCACACCACCAGAGAGGGAAAAATCCATGCCAGTGTTTCTCAAACTCTAATGAGCATGCGAATCACCTAGAGAGTTTGTCATAGTACAGATTCCTGAGCTTCACCCCAAGTTCATGATTCAGTAGGTGGGACCAAGAATTTACATTCCCAACAAGTTCTTGAGTGTTGCTAATTTTACTGGCCCTTGAACCACACACTTTGAGTAACACTGATCTATGCAATTCTGAATACTTGATTAGCAGAAAAAGTGAGCACCAAGGAAGGCAGACCCAGATTTTCCATTCCCCAGGAGACAGGTGCAAGAAATCTCTTACCTGGGAATGGCCAGTACACACATGTGTGGGAGATTATAATCTGGCTTCAGATTTCCAGAGAAGGATGATGCTTAGTTGACTGCATCTGTGGCTTTAATTCTTCAGCCCTAACTGTATTGATAGCCTCTGTCTTGTAATTTTTCAATCCCTCCTATTAAGAGGCAAAGTATATTTCTCTACCCTTTGCAGGTATGTTTGACTGAGGTTTGACCATGTAACTTGCTTTAACCAATGGAATGTGACCAGAAACCTGAAAGGGATTTGAGTGATTGCCTTCCCTCTCGCACCCCGGCCATCGCTGCCCCCATTGATGGCTGGTTCCAGCAAGAGGATGACAGACACAGAAAGCAGAAACTAGCTGCCCTAGCTGAGCACAACTTACATCAGTAAATTCCCCAGATAGTTGAGTCAGGATCAACAAAGCCACCCAGCAGAAAAATAAAAATAGATGCTTAGCGCTTCACCAGTAGACCTTCAATTGACCAGCAAATCTCTAACAATAACTATTTGTATTTTAAGCTTCTGTTTTTGTCATTATTTTTATGCATCTATGCTGTGACAATAGCAAACTGAGATGGTGTCCACTGAGTTGCCTTGAGTAGTTAGGTTTTGGGGAACAACAGAGACATCTATGGTCATATAAAATAAACTCAGAAGATCTATGAAATTAATAAGCACCATTTTTTTGGAATTGTGTATCAGGAGATTTTTGGAAATCAAAATAAATCTTGGGGTTGTCTTAGACCTACTTCTGTGAGTTTTAGGTGGGAACACTGAAGCTCAAAAAGAAAACAAACAAACAAACAAAACAATGATAACATAGTGCTAATAACAGTCTGGGACCAGGTTTCCAACTCTTCGGCCTAAGCTTCACTTTCAGAATTTGTGACTTTCCCTTTACAGTCAAAAAGAAACTTAAAACCTCAAAAAAAAAAAACCAAAAAAAAAAACCTACCAAGTTATTTATCCACTGCTGTGTACTCCCACTCCATTTCATTCTCTCAAGCCTATGAAATAGTCACTAATTATTAGGATTAGCAAACACTGAGGCTTGTTTTAAGGTATCTTAAAACTGATTTGTACCTACAGCTGATAGCAATTGTGACAAACAAGAACAGCATTAAAAACAATTCGCTTCAAAGAAAACAAATTATACCATCCGGTTAGCAGAGTTTGTTTATAAGTATGCAACCATGTGCAATATGTTTTGCTAGTTCTTTCCTAATTTCCACTCTTCTGGTTTTTCAAAAGTAGATAAAACAAATTCTATTATTTATATAAGGAAAACTTTAAGAAAACAATGTGGCTTTGTTGGTGTTTTCCTTGTGAAGTGGAATCCAGGTTCTAGCTCTTTCAGGCTGATTGATGGCCCATTGTCCATGCCATTGAGTAATATACTAATCAGCTCTACAGCAGGTCCATAAAAGACATAAGGCCTACTTGGCCACACATTTATACTTTTTAGAGAAACTGATCTCAAAACACTGATGTAAATGATGTCATAAAAGCCTCTGCTACCAATAGATTCAGAGAAAAATAGAAAAGTCCAGGATAATGAGTCAGAAGGTCTAGAACCTCCACACAATAGTAAAGTAATAATTATAGCTATCATTTTAAAGAATTGACTCCATGAAAGCTACTGTGCAAAGCACTTTTCCTACATTATATAATTTCATACTTAAAACAGTCCTGAATTATGATCTCCTTTGCATAAATGCAGAAAATATGAGATTAAGTAATTTACCCAAAATTCAGGATGAATAAATAACAGATCCAAGGTTACAACCCAGATTTTTTGTACTCTTCAGTTTATACTCTTAATTATGATGCCATCCCCACACACCTGTCACTCTGTCATACTCTAGTGGCTTGTGTGTTGCTGGAAGCTATGCCACTGGTGTTTCAAATATCTGTTGGGTCACCTATGGTGGGCAGGTTTCAGTAGAACTTCTAGACTAAAAACAAACTAGGAGGAAATAATAGGCAATCCATTCCTAAGGGATTGGCCCCTGAAAACCTTAGGAATAGCAATGGACATTGTCTGATATAGTGTTGGAAAATGAGCCCCTCTGATTGGAAGGTACTCAGAATATACAACTGGGGAAGAGCTGACTCCTCAAAGTAGTGTCAACCTTAATGACTTGGATGGAGTAAAGCTTTCAATATGTTCGTTTGTTGTTGGGGCACAACTTAAAATGACAAGAATCCATTGTAAGCATCCATTAATAATCAGGATGTGGAAAGAACAAAGTAAGAATCTAGAAAAATGGTAAGTCATGAAAAATGAAATGGGCTACAAAAATATCAATATCCTAGGCAATAGTGAGCTGAAATGGACAGGTATTGGACACTATGAATAGCACAATCATATGGCTTACTATACCAGGAATGGCAAGTTGAAGAGGAATGGTATCACATTCATTGTCAAAAAGAACATTTCAATGCTGTCTGTGATCGCATAATATCTATATGCCTACAAGGAAGACCAGTTTATACAACTGTTATTTGAATTTATCCACCAAACACCAAAGCCAGTGACGAATTCTACCAGTCTTCACTCTGAAATTGATCAAACATGCAATCATTATGCATTGATAATTACTGGTGATTGGAATGTGAACATTGAAAAGAGGAAGGATTGCTAGATGGAAAATATGGAGAAAAGAATGAAGTTTCCAAGGATTGCATTTTACTTGGACTCCAAGTTAATGGTCATGGAAGCAGTAGTCAAGATATCACACAATGTATTGTACTGAGCAATTCTGCTGCAAAAGGCCTCTTTAAAGTGTTAAAAAAAAAAAAAAAAAAAAAGCCCAAAGATGTGACTTTGAAGACTAAGGTATGCCTGACCCATGCCACGGTACTTTCAATTGCTTTATATGTATGTGAAAGCTGAACAATGACTAAGGAAGACTGAAGAAGAATTGATGCCTCTGAATTATGGTGTTGGTGAAGAATATTGAAAGCACAATGGAATGTCAGGAGAACAAATGAATCTTTGTTGGAAGAAGTACAACCAGAATGTTCCTTAGATGTGAGGATGGCAAGACTTTGTCTCATGTACTTTGGATATGTTACCCAGAAGTCCCTGGAGAAGGACGTCATGCTTGGTAAAGTAGAGAGTCATCAAAAAAGTGGAAGACCCTCAGTGAGATGGATTGATACAGTGGCAACAACATAGCAACACTTGTGTTGGAGCCAACTCGAGGACATCTAACAACAACAGCAATATCATACTGTGACTTTGCCTGGGATGATTTGCCTGGCTTAGGGTAAGCATATGTTGTCTCTTTATATTTGTTTTGTCACCTATAAATCCTGGATAATAACAATACCCATACCAGAGGATTTTTGAAAAGTCATATGTGTGGAAACATGTGGTCTACTCATTCTTTAGGTGGGGTTAGAGAAGGATCCACATCATTCACTAGGTTGATAGAAAAGCCTAGAAAAGATTGTTCAAAAGTAGACAACCAAAATTGATCTCCTGGTGTTTTAGCTTGTTTTCACAGATGATGTACAGAGTCTAACCCTACTTAATCTTTGTTTTATCTCAAATTTCACAAAGGTGATTATCAGAGCAACCACATTTAAGTGACCTGGACCAATTCAAAACTCTGATTAGTAGCAGAAATGTAACTAGTGCCTGTAAATCTAGACACTAGTACTTTAGGGGGTTTCTTTTGAGACTTTTTTATTGCGAATTGAGTGAAGGCTTACAAAGAAGATCATCAGTTTTACATTCAACAATTCATACACTTTGTTTCAGTTCAATGATTGCAATCCCCTCCATAAAACAACAGTTATTCCATGTCTTCTCTGTGGTTCCTATTCCATTCCACCTCCTTCCTAGCCCTTCTCAACTTTATCCTTAGGTAAATGTTACCCTTTTGATCTTGAAGGTTGGCTATTCTGGAGAAGCATACCTTATTGGTGTTGTTGTCCCTCCTACAACTAGCTACTGCTGAGCTGAAAATTGGGCCAGGAGGGTGACTTCCTTTCCAGACTTGAAGGGTGGCCAAGGGCCATAGTCTCAGGTTTTTCCAGTTTCTTTCTGACCAATATGCCCAGTCATTTTTATAATTTTAAGTTTTCTTCCACATTGTCTCCCACTATTTCTGAAATCGTCTAACAGTATTCCTTTCAGAGAAATTGGTAGTGGTAGCCAGGCACCATCTAGTTCTTCTGGTTTCAGAGTCATGGTGACTGATTTTCATATGTTCCATTGGTCCATTGGACTGGTTAATTCCAAGCATCTTCAGTTTTAATCACTCTTCTTTCTTCTGCACATGGAGACACCCATAGCTGCACCTTAGATGGCCACTGATGAGCTTTTGAGATCACAGTCACTACTCGCCAAAGTAGGATGTAGAGCACTGTCTTTGTGGACTATGATACAACCATTGACCATGGTGTTTCCTAAAACTATGGTCCTGAGTTCCCAAGTCCAGATGTTTGGTAATGTCTAAGAAGTTTTCATCATTCTGCCCCATGTATGCTCCACCACATTCAAAATTATGTTTACAGCAAGGGTAAATACCCATGTACAAATATCCTCTGTGAAACCCTTATACATTTGTGGGTTTACTCCCTCTCTTCCTCTCATACCCATTCAGCCTGCGTATCTGTCCATGTATTTACCCATTGAACACAGTTGTTGCAGAGTTGAATACACTAGTAGTGTATGTCTCTCAACTCCTTTCCACACCATCTTGTTTAAGCACTAACTCATAAGGTTCCATGCTCTGTTCTAATATTATGGAGGACAAAACCCATAAAGAAGTAGCATATTAAATTTAGAATTTAATTTTCAAGAATGTTCTAGCATTTCCAAATTGAATAAAATTGGAAGGATATACTTTAATGAGAAAGAAAATTTGTTTTCTCTTTACATCTATCCTTGTAGAGAAGATTAAAGCTTGATTTGTATACACTGAATATGATTTTTTGCAACATTTTTTTACTTCACTCAGTAATACTTTGGGCCATTTCATATTTACCATAGTAGTTAAACAGGAGAACCAGGAAGAGAATAGGACTTCAGGAGAAACCATGAGAAACATCAGGAAGCTGCAATTTTCTAATGCTCTAGTCCTATCTCAGCCAAGTACCCAGCCCACCTGCCCCCAGAGGACTGTGAACAGCCCTGCCATCCAGTTCAATTTATACTTTGCCAAAAAGCTTTGGCACACTGATGCTGAGAATGAGATCCAAGAGTTTCAGACAATATGCTCTCTCGAGCTCCATCAGATCCTACATTTTATTTTATTTATAAATGAACAAGTGATTTATGGCTACAGTGTTCAATTCAATGGAGGGGTTGTGCACTTGGCTTTGACATCAGGTCAGGCAACAGCACAATAAAACAAACAATAATGTAAACAGGAAACAGAGGCTCAGGATTGTGTACAGTTCTGTTGTGTTTTTCCCCTATTTTATACAGGATTAATAATAAACTCAGTGGGGTCTTCCCATAATGTATGCACCATTTAAAGTCAGCATGATTTGGTAATAATCTGCCCACCCTGAACTGTAGGAGGAAAAAGGCCATTAACAATAGATTTCAAATGAGAAAGTTTAATATAGTGAGAGTTTTTAAAGTAAAAAAGATTTTTAAGGTACATAACATTATCCTTCTTGGCTGAGGTTTTTTTGTTTTTTTTTAATTTATTTTTTTTATTTCTTCTCTTAGTTTCTTCTGACAGCCACTCAAAGTTGTATGGGAGTAAAAAAACATATAAGTGGCTAGCGGATCCAAGGATATCTAGAGCTCTACTAAGAAAAATGTTAGCCCTCAGTGAGGGTTAGGGGAATACTCTAGACCTGGGGTCAATCCCTTGCTAAGCTAACTTCTTCAATGAATCTGAAGGAAGGAGCTGATAGTTTTCCTTTGGGGCTTAAGTAGTCCCATCCTTTTATCTTATAATATTGTACAGAAAAATGGTTGTAGACAAGATGATTTACTTTCTTCAGTCTCCGTGTTCTCATCCATAAAATGGGATAACTAATCTGTACCTGGACCAAGAGGCAGTTGTTCAAACTGAACATGGCAACACCGAATGGCTTAAAATTAAGAAAGGTGTGTGACAAGGTTGTATTCTTTCATCATGCTTATTCCACCTGTATGCTGAGCAAATAATCCGAGAAGCTGTGTTATATGAAGAAAAATGTGGCATATGGATTGGAGGAAGACTCATTAACAACCTACGATATGCAGATGATACAACCTTACTTGCTGAAAGTGAAGCGAACTTAAAATATTTACTGATGAAGATCAAAGAGCACAGCCTTTGGTATGGATTACATCTTAATGTAAAGAAAACAACAATCCTCACCACTGGACCAAGAAGCAACATTCTTATCAACGGAGAAAAGATTGAAGTTGTCAAGGACTTCATTCTTCTTGGATCAACTATCAACACTCAGGGAAGCAGCAGTCAAGAAATCAAACGACGTATTGCATTAGGCAAATCTGCTGCACAAGACCTTTTTAAGGTGTTGAAGAGCAAAGATGTCAGCTTGACCCAAGGTGCGCCTGACCCAAGCAATGGTATTTTCAGCAACCTCATATGCATGTAAAAGCTGGACAGTGAATAAGGAAGACCGTAGAAGAATTGATGCTTTTGAGTTATGGTATTGGAGGAGAATATTGAAAGTGCCATGGGCTGCCAAAAGAACCAACAGATCTGTGTTGGGAGAAGTGTAGCCAGAATGCTCCTTGGAGGCCAGGATGGCCAAACTTCGTCTCTCACACTTTGAACATATTGTCATTAAGGGCCAGTCCCTGGAGAAGGATATCATGTTTGGTAAAGTGGAGGGTCAGAGAAAAAGAGGAAGACCCCCAGCAAGATGGATTGGCCAAGTGGCCACATCGATGGACTCAAGCATGGCAACAGTAGTGAGGTTGGCCCAGGATCGGGCAGTGTTTCATCCTGCTTTGCATAAGGTCGCTATGAGTCAATACTGACTCGATGGCAGCTAACAACAACAACAATAGTGCACAGCTTTAAGTGTTTTTGAGAGGAATAAAGTGATCATGCATTTAAAAGGTGACTGGTGATTGCAGAAGTAATAGCAGTTATAGCAGGTCTTTCAAAGCTTAAGGAAAGTGACAAAATCATTTTAGGGAAATCTGTCCCACCCATGCATCATGTATTAAAATTTCTTTTCGAAGCCTGCTTCCATATGTACAATGAGCTTCTGGGGATATGGACCATGTCTACTTAGCTCTGTCTTCTCAGCATTAGGATAATATCTGGCTATGTTGTAAGCTCTAAATAAGTGAGAGTTCCACTGGCTCTTGATCCATAGCCTTAGAGAATCCCTGCACCTCAGTGGACCTCAGTCTCTTATTCCATCAGATAAAGAGTGTGGACTACATGTACTCTAAAGTCTCTACTTTAGTTATGAAATGAATGAATTCACCTCTCATCCCAGATCGCACATGGACGATACCTTCAAGGGATATTGGTTTTATCTGGATGCCTAAACTCTATGTCTCATATTTTCAAAAAGAAGTTCATTATCTGGACTAGAATTTGGGTTGTTCCTAAACTTAGAAGAGCATGACTGCTCCCACATGCATGATGTCAAGGTGTGTGATCTGTGCTTCGTATGCTTCAAACATTAACAAAATCTGCACACATCTGATCCCTGCTAACATGGACCCATACTACTTTAAGTAAGGAGATAAGAAATAGCTGTTACTAGAAACAGCATTTCATCTCAGTGTATAGAAACCTAGACCAGTAATCCTCACAACTAGACAAGTAAATAACATCATGATAAATGGAGAAAAGATTGAAGTTGTCAAAAAACTCATTTTTCTTGGATCCATAATCGATACTCATGGAACCAGCAGCCAAGAAATCAAATGATGCTTTGCATTAGGCAAATCTGCTGCAAAAGGCCTCTTTAAAGTGTTCAAGAGCAAAGATGTCACTTTGAAGACTAAGGTGCACCTAACCCAAGCCATGGTATTTTCAATTGCCTCACATGCATGTGAAAGTTGGACAATGAGTAAGTAATACTGGAGAAGAATTGATGGTGTCGGAGAAGATTTAAAAGTATCATGGACTTCCAGAAGTGAAAACGAATCTGTCTAGAAAGAAGTACAGCCAAAATGCTCCTTTGAAGTGAGGATGATGAGACTCTGTTTTACGTACTTTGGACATATTGTCAGGAGGGACCAGTCCCTGGAGAAGAACATCATGCTTGATAAAGTGGAGGGTCAGCTAAAGACAGGAAGACTCCCAATGAAATGAATCGACACAGTGGTATCAATAACAGGCTTTAAACATAACAATAATTGTGAGGATGGTGTAGCACCAGACAGAGTTTCATTCTGTTGTGTTTCATTCTGTTGGTCACTAAGAGTCAGACTCAACTGGATAGTACTTAACAGCCACAATAGAAATTGGATGTTCAATCACAGAAATATGAAATTTCAATGAAAAGAGAGGAGAGAGATGTACACGTTTGGGATCCCTTTCCAGTGCTGCCAAGAGTGGGTTCATGTGGGTGGGGGAAAAAAAGAAAAAAGGACATTCCTCCCAGCAAGAACTGACCAGTTTAGAATCTTTAAAACAGATTTGTATTAATACGCAATATAATTAGTCTAGACCATTTTCTGGGTCACTGGCCCCAGTAATTTTCACTGGCTTCTTGTTACACACACACACACACACACACACACACACACACACACACCTTACCACAGTTCTAGTAAACCTAAAACAAGTTAGAGTAATCCTCTTTGAATATTTTGCCAAGTTGGAACAAGCAGATCTGAATGGGCAACATTTTGCTCTTGGTCACACAAAAAAGAACATAAACTAATTATTTTAAGGAGAAAACTCATGAAAGCTTGGGAGCAATGTTTTCTGATAGTTGCTACATGACATAACTGTTTGCAACTATCAAGGTCTGTGAGGCTTGCTGTAAGGCTACAGGTTATGAAACTGTAGTTCATGGTTTATTTGACTCAAAGAGATTTTCCAACAGATTTTAATATTTTCAACTTTGCTAAGAAAAATAAGGTACAGATTTTATGATGCAACTATTAGATTATCCAACATTGAAGAGCACAAAAATTTAACTTATACTGCTTCTGATTCATTTTTAATTTTTATATGTATCAGAAAAAAAAGTTTTTACTTGCTTTCACTTTCATGTGTGTCTCACAAATATATGATTCATTTAATGAGTTTGTTCCCATCTTTAAAAATGCATGCATGTAGATGGATCCAAGTAAACACCTACTGTTCATGAGATAATCTGCCCTGTCCTGTACCAGGAAGGAGTAACCTGTGTCTGTTTGGCCCAAATCCTTGGTTTAGTTCAATAGTCACTAACTCAATTACAATTGAACCAATGACATACAGCATACTCCAGATAATTTTGCTTACTGTAGGTGTGAAGATGACCTTTCTATGGAAGTTAAGAAATACAAGCACTTATTAGATGTAGTTATTATTTAACTTTGAAATGATACTTTTATATAGCTCCTTTCACAAGTTTCTGAACTCATTCAGTTGAGTTATGTCCTGAGCAGAGCAGATGCCATTAAAAAATAAAAAAGTGTAGCCATCACAACAATTTCTCTGAGTCGTGAGTTCCATGACATGGCAAAATCAAACAAGATAGAGAGAAGATGAATTCTGAGCAATAGAAGGCTGTAACTATTGATCACAACCTCTGATTTCAAATTTTGATGTTGATTAAAGCAGCCTAATCTCATGGATTGACTTTTTAATAATTAAGGTGTTAAGTTTTGTTTGTTTTTAAAATTTTTTTTCTTGTGAATTGAATGAAAGTTGATAGGGTAGACCATCAGTTTTACATTCCACAAATCATATACTTTGTTTCATTACAATGATTATAATCTCCTCCTTGTGCCATCAGTTAACAGTATTTCTCTCTATTCATTTTAGTTCTTTTTTTTTTTTTAAAACACTCAAGCATATATAATAATTTATACCACCAAAGGGCACATTCTGCAAGTCTGGCTCCTGAGAGCTGCCAGCTCTCAGTTCCTCTCTTTCCATGACTCTAGAGTCTTCAGCTGCTCCCTCTCTCTATGTCCCCATCTCTGGCTCCATCTCTGGTGTCGCTGCTTCTCTGGACAGGGTCCCACATTCCACTTATGCTCTTCTACCTTGATGGTCCTAGGGTCCTCAGTTTCTGGACTGTAAGATTAACTACTCCCTGTTTATGTTACAAAACTTCTATCTTTACACCCTTTGTTTTAGTTCAGTAATTGCAATCCCCACCATGTAACAATAATTACTCACTTCCTCCCAGTGGTTCCTATTAATTACCCTTTTTCTTTCTTTCTTTCTTTTTTTAAGTTTTATTGTGAATTATGCAATAGTTTACATTGGAGAACATTAGCTTTACATTAATTCTATCGTATATCGTTTCATTGCCATGGTTACAATCCCTTCCATGCATCATCAACAAACCAAAAGATATACACTACAAGCCTGCACCCTGGACATCAGCACACAGTCCCTCTCCTTCTCTGTGTCTAAAGTCCCCAGCCACTCCATCTCTCCATGTCATTGTCTCTGCCTCCATCCCTGGCATCACTGCTTCTCTGGGTTGGGTCCTGCTCTCTGCTCTTCTCCCTTGATGGTCCCAGGGACCTCTGCTCCTAGACTGCAAAGTCAATCACTCCCTACCTTTTACTACAAAACATTGACTTTTACATTTCCAACCCTCACAATCAGTCCTGATAACAATTATTCACTATTGTATCACAAGAGACCTATCCACATCTCCTTCTATCAGCCCCGCCAAACAGACTGGATACTACTCAGTGAGGATTCTACCTTTCTCTGTGCCCTCTGGATCTAGGCTCCCTCTTGAAAGCTTGTAAGCCAGTCACTTCTTGCCTTTGTAGCCCCCCCCCCCCCCACCATTTTTGGTAGCCAATGTCCAAGTTGTTCATCCCTGCCTGTCTACTCTGTGTATGGAGGGGGTGGGAATGATCCTCGCTGTAAAGATTTGGTCCCTCTTTTGAACTACTGCATCCATAGGTGTAGGTCAAATTCATCAAATTGTATCAGATTACTCTCTTTTTCCTCTTCTTTCTTCTTCTAGTTGAGCTCTGATCATCCAGTCATTGAAGCCAGGTCAAGTGGGTATTATCTGCAAGTGTGGGTGTTCTTGTGCATATGCCCTCCTCTCTTCTTATCAGCTGGATGCTTCACTCTCCACTCTAGTCCTCTGTGGCTATGTCACTGACTCTGGGCCCAAGAGTCCCCAGGTCTTGCAACACTGCTGGCCAACCAGGTCTCCACCCAGGTTGACAAGAGTCTATTGAACATTGTAGGGCTTAGCTCGCAGCTTCATTGCTGTTTTTCCCTCAATTCCCCTTATCTGTGACAAACGTGGTCACCAATCAGAGCGTGTATTCCCATTGAGTCTTAGTCTTGGAAGGGGGTTTACACTGAGGGGACCACTTGCCTTAATGTCTCCTGGGTGAGCAACTTGATTGTTCTTGTAGTAATCAGTCAGACTGCCTAAGGTGTTAAGTTTCAAAAGTGAAAATACATTTATATAATTAAAGACAAGTTATATAGTTCATACTTTAGAATTCTACACAAGATTTCTTTTTTGGGAAGGGATTCTTGATGGTCAAAATTTTCAAAATCAGATCATCAGAGTGGTGGAAAAAACAGTGATAAACTTGTATTGAAATCCTAATTCCACCATTAGTAATTAGTAACATTATATGATAATTAGTAACTAGAATTAATCTATTTAACATTAGACAAATGATTTAACTTCCTTAAATTTAACCTCTTTAAATTTCTCTATTGTGAAACTGGGATAATAACTATTACCTTGCAAATATACTAACATTTTCATATTGACAGATCTATATGACTTTATAATTAGTATTGGTTAATAAATATAAAAAACAGTTCAAAATAGCATGGATTCTACCTGTTATAACAACTCTGGACAGCCTCTTCATAGAATCTTACAAAATTTGAGATAGTCTCAAGCAAAGTCTTAGAATGGCCCCAGAATTGATTGCAGCAACACTCCATGCTTCCAAGTCCTAAGGGATACTGTGATTCAAGATTTTATTTTTAATGAAATTGTCATTAGGTACTTTTTTGTTTGTTAAGTACCATTGAGTGGTTTGAGACTCATAACAACACTGTATAGTATTTCCAAGGTGCAGCTGGTGAATTTGAACCGCCGACTTTGCAGTTCAAATCGACCTTGTGGTCCAGTGCATTATTCCACAGTGCCATACAAGGACTCCATCGATAGGTTGTCATATAAAGATATATGACAATATGCTAAAACATTAAAGACAGACAGAGATGCTGTACAATATGGTAGCCTCTAGCCACCTCTGTTGATATTTAAATTGATTATATTAAATTAAAGATTCAGTTCATTAGTCACAATAACCACATTTCACTTGCTCAAGTGCCACATGTGACTAGTGTGTTACCGTACTAGCATAGATATAAGACATTTCTACCATCATAGAAAGTTCTACTGAATTGTATCAATCATGACATGAAAGAGTTTTGATACAAAAGAATCCATATAAATATAAACATGTAAGTGGAGCCTTTATCCAGTTGACAAGGAGGTGAATTCCAAGGAAAACTTAGAAGTATAAAAACTACGGTTACAAACAGAAAGCAAATATTAAAGTTGTAAATACAAAATAAAAATTGGATGGGGAAGATGGAAAGACGTCTAATGTTTTCAGAAGTAAAGGTAAAGTCAAAGCTGAAGCACTTGATTAAGGGAAGACTCCAGTCTTTCATTATCATCTATTCAAACCACTTTGCTGTGAACATTTAGAAAGATGCTTTTGGAAGCACCTATATTATGTTAAAGAAAGATTTATCTGAAGATCAGTAATGACTTGTTTCATTTTGTTTGCCTTTCTCTCAGAACATATGATATAGTAAGTCCAGAATGATGTATAATAAATGTTAATGATAGTTATTTTGGGATGTGTGATTTTGAGGGTTTTTTAAAATCTCTTTTTGTAATTTTGAGTTTTGATTGACATTTTTATAATGAATACTTACCATTTTGACATAAACAAATTATTCTTTAAAAATAGATGTTATGATAAAAATCCTGAAGGCTATGAAAAAACATAAGAGATAAAGGTACACTAATGCTGTAGGATAAGCACTACTAGACTGCTAACTTCAAAGTCAGCGATTCAAACTCACCTTAGAAACTCTATACAGGGTCACTATGAGTCTGAACCAACTCAGCGGCACTTAATACAAAATTGGGATTACTTGGTAGTAACAAAAACATATATGCATCTGTATAATTATTAAAAGACAATGTTTTAAAAATAATTGCATGTGGTTTAAATTGTTTCCCAGGAGCAGAATTTAACTGCAATCAAACCAGATCATGCCAGTTTGACCCACTGCTGAGAATTTGTATTTCCGCCCTAGCTAAACTGAATCTGAATCTACATGTTAGCAAGATCCCCGTGATCTTGTTAACATGTAGTCATACTGTGACAGGCATAATAATTAAATTAATTACCTAGGTCCTTTTTATAGGTAGAGTCTCTGAAACATTTGAAATTGCTAGTTTAGGTTGAATCAGCTAAAAGCAATGTTTTTGCATTTTGGAGTTAATGGTCAAATACTAGAGTGCAGTGGCTACTGGACTATGTCGTCTACAAAGCTAAAAACCCACTACTGTCAAGTCAACCCTGACTCATAGTGGCTCTAAAGGACAGAGATGAACTGTCCAAAGTGTTGCCAAAGCTGTAAATCTTTATGAAAGCAGACTATGATATATTTCTAACTAGGAGCAGCTAGTGGGTTCAAACAACCATCGTTTGGCTAGTAGCTGAATGCTTAACCATTTTGCAAAGGGAACCCTCAATGTCCTCCTTCTGATAGGTTAAGAAAGTACCTCTCCTAATCCAGGTGAAAGATCCAAAGAGGATGCCTAGAAAACAATATTTTGAATCATTTCCTAAATTCACCAACCAAAACATCGTAAATTTGTATGTCAATCTACAAAAATATTTAGCAAGCTTCTGAAACACACACATAAACAAGGGTAAGTCAAAAAGTACTGCTATAAAAGCATGTTGTGTTGCTGTTAGGTACTGTCTAGTCAGTTCTAACTCAGCAATAAAATTTCACTTGCATGAAATATTAATGACATTGTTGGATAATTTTCACATTCTGTTAGATCACCTTTGTTTGGAATAGGAACAAATGTGAATCTCTTTCAGTCAGTTGGCCAGGTAGTTGTCTTCCAAATTTCTTGGCATATATGAATGAGCGCCTCCAGTGCTGCATCAATTTGTTGAAACATTTCGATTTGTATACCATCACTACCTGGAATTTTGTTTTTCACCAATGCCTTCAGTGGAGCTAGGACTTCTTTCAGTACCTTTGGTTCTTGATCATATGGCACCTTTTGAAATGGTTAAACATCAACCAGTTATTTCTGATACAGCGACTCTTGCAGTTCTTCTATCTTCTTTTGATGTTTCCAGCATCATTCAATATTTTTCCCATAGAATCCCTCAAAATTGTTAACTCAAGGTTTGAATTTTTTTTCTTTAGTTCTTTCAACTTGAGAAATGCTGAGCAAGTTCTTCCTTTGGGTTTTCCAATTCCAGGTCTTTGCATTTTTCATTATAGTTTACTTTGTCTTCTTGAGTTGCCCTTTGAAATTTTCTGTTCAGCTCTTCTATTTCCTCATTTCTTTAAGTTGCTTTATCTTCTCTATACTCATGAGCAAGTCTTAGAGTCTCTTCTGACTTCCATTTTGTTTTGTTTTTTCCCCTTTCTTTTGGCTGATGATATGGATCTTCTTACTGTTTCTTCCCACAGATATAGTCAATTTGATTCTTGTGTATTCCATTGAATTGACTGTATCCGTGGGAAGAGACACTAGAAAAGCTCAATATCATCAGCCAAAATAAGGCCAGGGGCTGACTATGGAATGGACTATCAATTGCTCATATGCTTGCTCAGGTTGAAGATGAAGAAAATTAAAATAAAGCCATGAGAGCCAAACTATGACCTTGAACATATTCAACCTGAGTCTAGATATCATCTCAGAAACATATTTGATGTATTAGACAATAATGACTGAAGACCAGAAGAGTTGTGGGATGACAACAAGAACGTCATACAGGATGAAAGCAAAAGGTAATTAAAAAGACAGGAAAGGAAGAAAGAAAAAATACAAAATGGAAGTCAGAAAATACTCTGAAATTCATTCATGACAGGAGAGAAGATAAAGCAACTACGGTTCAAACTTACCAGCTGCTCTTGGGAAACCCTCTACAGGGTCACATGAGCAATAATAATGGCATTGTTTCTTAACATATCCTCCATCTAGGTCTATACACTTCTGAATGTGGAGTTTCCACTTCTTGTAACCCTTCCCCTAAAATTCTGCATTCTTCCTCTTATACCACATCAAAATGGCAGTTTTGGCATCCTCAAGGGACTTAAATTCTGTCCCTTTTAAATGTTCTTTGAGTTTTAAGAACAAAAATCAGGGTTGTAGGATTAGTGGGGTAAGGTTTCAAAATGAAATTCTTGTGTGATAGTCCTTGCTACATTTAAAGAATGAGTAAGTACATTTTCATGATGGAAAAACTTCCTTGACACAACTTTTCTGATCAATGCAGTTGTCAATTTTCTTAAAACTTCTTCATAATATGCCCTCGTGATCCTTCTATGTACTTGGTAGAAAAACCTACCAAGATTACCCCCTTGAAAAAATAAGTACCATAACCTTCTGAGCTGACCTCCCTGCCCCGAATTTAAATGACCCAGCAGATACCCTCAGGAGTCACTAGTTTTAGTCTTGTTGTTTTTGTGGTTACGAATCGGGCTGCGAGCCTTAAGGTCAGCGGTTCGAAACTACCAGCCGCTCCGCGGGAGAAAGATGAGGCTTTCTACTCCCGTAAAGATTTACACCCTTGGAAACCCTGTACAGGGTTGTTATGTTTCGGGACCGACTCGACAGCACTTAACAACAACAACAAGTGACACTGTGGGTTAATGCACTGGACTGCAAGATCAGTTTGAACTGCAAGCTCAGAGGTTCAAGTCCACCAACCACTCCTTGGAAACTCTATACAGGGTCACTATGAGTCAGAGCTGTGTCGATGGCACTTAACAACAACAACAACAATGAAACTAAGACAAGTGTAGTAATGTGAGAACTTTTATACCACCAGCCACTGATCACAAAGACACGTAAAAGTACATTTAATTTGGAATAAACCTGTGCATGTATGAACAGAACCCTAGTAACATTTTTTTTTTTTTTTACTTATCTCTGTATGTGTGTATATCATTATTACTGAGAAAAATTCCAGTTAAAGGAAAGATTTTTTAAAACACAATTCCCCATTAATTTTAGCCCTCATGCCTTTGCTCCTTAAACTAGAATAACATGCTATCACCCTTCCCCTGAACATTTCCTTGTTGTTGCTGTTAAGTGCTGCCAAGTCGGTTCGAAACCATAGCGACCCTGTATAGGGTTTCTGAGGAGCAATTGGTGAGCTTAAACCAATAACCTTGCAGTTGAAACCAACTTTGCAGTCCAGTGCATTAACCCACAGCGCCACACCAGGACTCAGGCTCCTGTAAATTCAAGTTCCAGCTTAATGTTACTCCATCTAAGAAGCCCTCCTCATGTCTTCATTAGAACTTACCTTTCTTTCCACTAATCTTCCATAGTCCTTCCATCCCTTACTAATTTGCAGTTGTTGTTGTTGTTAAGTGCCGTCAAGTCGATTCTGACCCATAGCAACCCAGTATAGGGTTTCCAAGGGTGGCTGGTGAGCTGGAACTACCAACCTTGCGTTTCAAACCGACCTTGAAATCCAGTGCATTAATCCACAGCTCCACACCAAAATTCCAATTTGCAGTATGATTGTGGATATGCATATCTGTATCTTATCTTCCTTATTAGACCAATTTGTTAAGTTGTTAATTGCCATCATTTTGGTTCTGACTAACTGTGACCCTGTATAGGGTCTCCAAGGAGCGAATGGTGGGTTTGAATCACTGACCTGTGGCTAGCCGTCCAGTGCCTATCCTATAGTGCCACACCAGGACCCCTTATTAGACCATAAGCAACCTAAAGACAAGATTCAAATCTAATTTATCTCTACATTTTCCTTACTCCTATCCATGGTCAGGGAGTCCTAGTATAGCACTGTAGGATAAACACTTGACTGCTAACCATGACGTTGGCAGTTCAAACCCACCAGTTGTTCTTCAAAAGGCCTATACAGGGTTGCCATGAGTAGGAATCAAATTGATGGTACTTAACAACAACAACAAATGGCCAATGAATATGATTGGAACATAGACCCCAAAGACCCACTGCCATCCAGTCAAATGGACGCATAGTAACCTTATGTAGAACCGACTCCTCGGCACATAACAACAACAACCTTATGTAGGATTCCAAGACTATAAATTTTTATGGAAGCAGACTTCACCTTTCTCCCTTAGAGTAGCTGGTAGATTAGAAACATGACCTTGTTGTTAGAAGCCCAACAACCACTCACTCCACAGTGCTACCAGAGCTCCTTAAATAACACTGGCAGACTACTCCAACCCAAAATTTGTTATACACTAAAAATGGAGTCCAGGTGAGGCATTGCAGGCTAAGTACAAACTGACTGAAAGGTCAATTTGAATTGCAAGGTTGGCAGCTGTAACTCACCAGTCACTCCTCAAAACCCTATACAGGGTCGCTATGTGTCAGAACTCACTCGACAGCACTTAACAACAACAACGATTAACAAAATATGTTCCCTCCACAGCAGGTCAAAAGTATAATCAACTAAGCGGATCCCCCACCCCAAGAGTTTTTATTGTTAAAAAACCAGTCCTTACTTCATTGTTCATCTTAGTCTGGAAGTTCTACTCAAACTTGTTCAGGATCATAGCAATACACACACCACCACTGTCAGACTACATATGAGGGGCATTGAGTGGGAATCCAACTCTTCTTTATCAAATGTGTTTCATGGACCATTAGCTTTACAAGGTGCTCCTCAAAAAGGCATTCTGCCTTCTTGGATAAAACAGCATAATTTGTTATTCCCTTTTAGAATATTCATAATGAATATTAAAATTACAACGAAGTCCAATGGCTTTAAAAAACGTTTTATTCCATCAATTCCACAGTGACCACACAATAGTACTCTGTTTCCTTCTCTTTGTTTATTTTTGAGAAGACTCACAGCATAATCTTTCTGTTGATGCCCATATTCCCTCAAATGTCCTGAAAGTTGTCTGCAAATAGTGCCTTATAAGCCAATGGCTTCTTGCATTTCTCGGTCTGAGAATATTATCTGACCAATGGAATGTGCTCTGCCAGTTTATGGGAATTTCCAGGAAGTTGAAACTTTCAGGAAATACTGGAGATAAATAAGAGTTGATGAAAGGCTAACCCAGATCCCTTGGCCCTTAGCAGGAGAATTTTGAGTTCTGTTGTACATAGTACCTCAAAAGGTCTCCAACAAGACTGAATAAAACAAAACAAATTTCAAAGGAAACTAAAGATAATTTTTGTGTTTTCTTTGATTAAAATGATGTTGTTGGGAAATTTTAGGGAGTCCTGATGTGGCGCTGTCAGATAATGCACTGCACCGCAAAGTTGGTTTGAAATGCAAGGTGTGTGGTTCAAATTCACCAGCTGCTCCTCAGAAACCCTATACAGGCTTTCTGAGTCAGAACCAACTCTCGACAGCACTTACATTCAATATGACTCTGGTTGAAGAAGACTTAACTATATTTTCCTAAAGGGAAATGGCCGATTTAAAATGTTTCCTATGCCAGTATCTATGTAAACATTACCTTTGTTACTGTTGTTGTGTGCTGTCAAGAAGATTTTCCACTCATTAGTGACCCCATATCACAAATAGTATGGTTTTCTAGGCTGTAATCTTCCATGGCAGTGGGTTTAGTCTTTACAGAGGGAGATAAAAAAACTTTCTCCCTCACAGATACTGGTTGGGTTCAAACTTTGAACTTTGGTTAGCATCTGAGTGCTTACCCATTCTGTTCCAAGGCTTCCTTAAGCATTATCCTTAGCCTTTGTCATTACTAATCTCTCCCTTTCTTTTAACCTATTTCTATCTTTTTCTCCTAAAGGTGGCAAGATTGATTTGCATTAAAAAAAAAAAAATCCATTGGCATCAGGCCAATTCTAATTCATAGCGACCCTATAACACAGGGTAGAAATAATCTTTAGGATTTCTGAGACTGTAAATCTTTACAGGAAACATATAGCCTCATCTTTTTTCCTGAGGAGTGTCTGGTGGGTTTGATCTATTGCCCTTGTGGTTAGCAGCCCAATGCTAACCACCAAAGCAAATCAAATGACATTCTAGTCAAACTTAATTCTACCAAGATCTTTAAAAATGTTTCAACCTGCCAAAACTTTGACTATTCTCATAACTTTTAGAGGCTTGGAATGCAGTTCTTGTCCCAGTAACTAGTTCTATGGTCCATTGAGACTTATTTAATTCCAAACCTTCTCCAGAAAACCTCAAATCATTTGTGTTGATTCTCTTTAAATTTCAAGAACTCTGTGTTGATGTAAATAGATTTTCCTTAATTTATGCTCCTTCAATGTCCAGCAAGTTGAGGGCACGGATGGTGACATACGCCATTCTATGCACTATCACATCTCTCAGATACCAAAAACTTGCTGCCATAAAGTCAATTCGGACTAGTAGTAACCCTATGTATGGATTCCAATACTGTAAATCTTTATGGGAGCAGAAAGTCTCCTCTTTCTCCCATGGAGGGGCTGGTGGATTCAAACTGCTGACCTTGTAGTTAGCAGTCCAATTCATAATGCATTATGTTACCAGGGCTCAGATAAGAGGTATCCAATAAGATGCTGAATAACTCAAAAGAACAGAAGTTCGATAAGAAGCTAAGATAAATGATTTTACAATAGTTCTTTGTGCCCTTTTCTATTAATCTAGAGGTAGAAGTCATTGGGAATTTTAAATAAATATTTGTTCTTATAATTAGGATAGTCCTAAGAGGAGTTCTAAAATATACTGAACTTTTCTTTCTCCTGTTTGCATCTTCTCAAGCCAGGTCTTCCGTGCATCTAAGCTGCTTCTTTGCTGTTTAAGAGACCATATTATGCTTCTCCGTAGGCTAAACAATTCCTTCTGCTTCACTTTATATGAAGAAAAACATGGCATCAGGACTGGAGGAAGACTCATTAACAACCTACGATATGCATCTGATACAACCTTGCTTGCTGAAAGTGAAGAGGACTTAAAATATTTACTGATGAAGATCAAAGAGCACAGCCTTCGGTATGGATTATATCTCAGTGGAAAGAAAACAAAAATCCTCACCACTGGACCAACAAATAACATTCTTGTCAACATAAAAAAGATTGAAGTTATCAAGGACTTCATTCTTCTTGGATCAACTATCAACACTCATGGAAGCAGCAGTCAAGAGATCAAATGACATATTGCTTTAAGCAAATCTGCTGCACAAGACTTTTTTAAAGTGCTGAAGAGCAAAGATGTCAGCTTGAGGACTAAGGTGTGCCTGACCCAAGCCATGGTATTTTCAATAACCTCATATGCATGCGAAAGCTGGACAGTGAATAAGGAAGACCATAGAAGAATTGATGCTTTTGAGTTATGGTGTTGTAAGGGAATATTGAAAGTGCTATGGGCTGCCAAAAGAATAAACAGATCTGTGTTGGATGAAGTGCAGCCAGAGTGCTACTTGGACACTAGAATGGCCAAACTATGTCTCCCACTTCAGACATATTGTCAGGAGGGACCAGTCGCTGGAGAAGGATATCATGTTTGGTAAGGTGGAGGGTCAGAGAAAAAGAGGAAGACCCCCCAGCAAAATGGATTGGTAAAGTGGCAACATCAATGGACTCATGCATGGCAGCAATTGTGAGGTTGGCCCAGGACCGGGCAGTGTTTCGTTCTGTTGTACGTAGGGTTGCTATGAGTCGGTACCGATTTGATGGCACCTAACAACAACAACATATTTCTTTCTTTTTGCAAGCTGTTTTTTAATAGCAGTTTTGCGAAAGCTAATGTGTTAACTAAGCAAAGTATGACTCTTTACTAATAATATCCTTTACATTAAGTATTTGAATCTTATTCCTTTTAAAGACTGTGAACAAGGAAATCAGCACTATGAAGGTCTAATGGGAAAGATTTAGAGATGGAATTATCTATGTATATTAAAAATTTCAGGTATGACCACAGGAGGTATAATGCAGAACTCTTTGGTACCATTCACATAGACTACAGACTGAATAGTACCATCTGAGTTGTCAAGTGTGCAATCTGTACAAACAGACACCATAGCTCAGTATCAAATAGACACCTGCTCAGTCTTCCTGTGTGTTAAAGGCTTTAACCATAGTTTCTCTGCTTCAATCTCTAATTTCTAGGTTTTGAATCCTTAATTTCTAGGTATTAGTCCATTTTCATTCAATTACAGATAAACATTTATAAAACTTTACATATTTGGTAAGTTTTTTCTAAAGGAAAGTGAAGAGGAAAGCCAATATTTGACATAATGTAAATCTGTCTTTGACAAAAGGAGCTCTATGATTATGAGCTGGACGACAAAAGGAGCATCGTGGATTATGAGCTGGCCTGCTAACTTGAAGGTCAGTAGTTCAAATCTACCAGTCACTCCATGGGAGAAAGATGAGGCTTTTTGTTCCCACAAAAATTTACATCCTCAGAAACCCTATACAGGGTTTCTCGACGGCACATAACCAATGTATTTGACAAAGAAAGTACATAATTTTCCAACCCCATATGCTCCTGGTATATATATTGTGGAAGAAAATGTATTTGTCTAAAGCTTCCTTTGAATAAAATGCTGCTGGTTGACTTAATTTATTTTAGCCAAAATCTTTTTTCTTTTTTTCTCAAGTCTCCTTATACATAATCTCCCAAGAAATATTGATAGCTAAGATTTCTTTAAGCCCTCCTTTGGATCTCAATGTCTTTTATTGGTATATTGTAGACTAGTTACAACTAAATCATTTGAAATCCTATTCATGAAGCTGTCAGTGGTGCACTTGGCCTTTAAGAACTTAATATTCAGCCTGATGAATTTGAATTTAGGAGCAGAATGTCCATTCTTTGCTCACACATGGTCTCTGAGGTCTAAAAGCTCTCACTACCAGCAATGTACCCAGGCCATGCTTAAGTAAGCAAAAACCCCAGCAAGAAATTTGCCTTCTATTTCTCTCCCACCTAGATTTAATTCTCTACAGCCTATTCGTGTTATAAATGAAAGTTTTAAATTCTAGGCACTGAAAGGTATTTGGACTCCAGCATGCTCTTTTCCAATGCATTTCAACCAAGGAATCCCGTTTAATTCCAATCCAGTGAAATAAAAAGCTACATGAATTAAAACTCTTGAGAGTCAGATCAACTTTTAAAGGGGCACTGAATCTTTTTAACATCTGCTTCCTTACCAGCAGAGGTAATAATACATCTTTAAATAATTTGTAAGCGTGTGATAGCTGCCACGCAGTTATTGAGAGCTCTCTCCTTCAGTAAATAGGGGCTATAAGCGTCATATTTCAGACAGCTGTCATGCATTAAATATTTTAATATAGAGAGGAACTACTTTCATATCAATAGCAATGGTGAAAAAACAAGTGATCTTTGTAGCCAGAGCTGACGATATTATATTCTAATTCAGCTGCTTCCAGGAGATTTGGAATTAGAAGGAGACCTCAGAAACCGGAGCTGTGGCATCCTCACACAAAAGCTGTTTCAAATTACGTGCAGCAAGTTTTTAAGCACATTAGCAACTAGAACAAGCTGTCCTCATGCTAACTGGCCTTGCTTTGTTCTTGATGGTGGAAAATCTCGCTTTAACTGCCCTCTAATTTGTTGCAGAATGCTACCGCACCAGCAGCTGCCTTGGCACAGGATTAAACACACAAGAAAACATTATTTTTCCATACAAATTATTAGCAGTGCCAAAAGCCACAAAATCCCTTTTTTGAAAAAAAATTTTTTTTTAATCTTTTCTTCTCCTCATCCCCTTTATATCCCCTTCCCTATAAAACAACCTGCAGTGAATTAGACCTCAGTAGGGTCTTTTGAGATACCTCCACCCCATTTTCAGTGTAAACATATAGAGAAGGTATTTCGTTCTGTTTTTGATAAAACACAAAGGATTAAAAAATGGGGCAAACGGAAACTTTAAACTGCACATATAATAAATATGTCAATGAATGAGGGCTCCTAAGGCATGTATATAGGGGACCGTTGGGAAACCTACTTTCCTAATGTCACACGTGAGCATTCAAAAACTACAGGAGGAAATACATAAAGTTAGCCTCCCTCTGTTCTAATCTTGGTCTGATTACAGCTATTTCTGTGCTGTAGTTAAACATCTTGCCAAGGGGGAAGAATTTGCTTGATTGCTGCTTCACAAGGGAATTTATTAATGATGTCTGCAAATAATTGTTGAGAAGACAATTGTTCCTATCCTAATTGTCTTTCTCATTCAATGAGTTTACCGCAGTTTATTTTTTATTTAATTACATTTGTTAGGGAATACCATGAGGACTTTGAGGTCAATGTATACCTGAGCCTAGTCTCCAAGGAAGGCTTAAAAACAAAGTGTATTATTTTTAAGGAAAGGGCAGGGCCGAAAAGAGACTGTCAACCCTCATATATTATTTCAGGCAAAGCCATTAGGCCACCGCCTTTTTTGCTGTGAGAGGTAAGAGTACTTTAGGTGACTAGGTAACAGGATGTCTTCCCTGTGAGGCCCTGGCCATCTATCTTCTCATGATCCCTTTTACTGGGAGAGTCTGGTGTCTGGCTAGCAATAATGAGATCCACCAGGTAACCTCCGCATCATGCAGAAAAGAAACTTGGCCGAGTGGATTATAAGCACAGCCTAAGAGGAAAGCAAGATTACAGTATTGCTTCACGAAGAAGTACCTTAATGTAGCTTATTTTCTCACTGTTACCCTCACTGTCATAGAAAAAGGCTGGCCAGATAATATTCTTGCCCAGAGTTTTGTCCTAAGAAAATTCTAGGGATGAAGTGGTGGTACTAAGTACAAAGATCTAGTCACACCATTTTTAGTTTTCAAGGTTAAGTGACTAGGAGTTCTTCAAAGCAGAAAGAAAAATTCCAAAAATTCTCCTGTGAATTGTTATTGATGGTGTTTGTTGTTAAATGCCATCGAATCAATTCGGACTCTCTGCAACCCTGTATCATGTTTCCAAGGTGCAGCTGGTGTGCTTGAACGGCCAACCTTGTGGTGAGCAGTCCAGTGCTTATCCAACAGCGCCACACCTGTGAATTGGCCACCATGAAAATTCCTTGATCCAGATTCAAAGCTACTTTTTTGCCTTCACTTGCTCCCAGATGTGCCTCTCTCTTTAATTGTGCTGTCTTTTTACATTCTTAATACTATACTCACCCTTTTGATCAGTTATGTCAACGCTCAAAAATGGTTGGATGCAATGATTTGAAAACGGCATGCATTCAAAGCTGCTTTTATTAAAAATTTCATTAAGGGATTTGCAACTATCTCCTCTGCTTTCTGCTCCAGCTTCTCTCTGAGCTGCAAGTCAGAACAGTCTACCCAGAGGCATGCACTAAAAATTCATCACATATCTCAGTTATTAAGCACATGACGTTCAGAGATTCAGAAAAGAGCCAAGAATTCTGTGCAACCCCGTTGTACCTTGAATTCACATGGTCAAGCTCAAGTGTCTTAAATTTGGGTCCAAAATGAAGTCTGTTAAATGATACAACTGTAAATGATGTAATTAAAGAGAAAGCTCTTCAATGTTTTACACACATGCATAATAACATTCAATTCTTTTACTTTCAGAATAACCATGAAGACTATCAACAAAAGGTAGAAACTAGGATTTTTCAATTTACTATTAAGGACTATTTTACTTCTTTCCAAGTGTATACATTATTGCTTTTGAGTTGCTGTATTAAATGCCAATTTTAATTTCGTATTGCTTGAATTTATATTTATCAATGGCAGTGTTCATTAATTGCACACTCCTTACATCTTTTTAAAAGGTTTTATTGTGATTTGGATGAGCAAAATGATTTTCCATTCAACAATACACACACATTTTGTTTTGTTACACTGATTGTAATCCCTACAATGTAACAGCGCTCTTCCCACTTTCTCCTTCTTTCCCATTTCCATCCATCCATCTTTCTTATCCCTTTCTTCTTTCTGATCTCTATCCCTTAACAAATGTTTCTTCTTGTATGGTTAATTGTTCGAAAAAGTACATACCTCCCTGGTGTTATTATGTAATATGGTGTAATGATAGGCATATTATGATAGGCATATTATTATGTAATATGGTGTAATGATAGGCATAGGCCTATCATTGGACTGAAAGTTGAGTTATGGGGGTGAGTTCACTTCTAGGTTTGAAAGATGTCTTAAGGCTCCTTATAAAATTTTATTTACCTATCTACAGAAAGAGAGATAATATAAAACATCTGGTGCAAACACAAAAAAAGTTTAACTTCCAATTTGCTTCCCTCCCCATCCCCATCCCTATTTCTTCCTTACAAATATATATCGTTTACCAAGCAGAACATGACCAGACATCATGGTTCCAGGCAGTTCTTATCATTTTACTTTATGAATCAAGACATCATATTATTTCATAATTTTCGGTACCAAGCTACAGGCATGTGGTCTCAGAAAGTGGTCCCGAAACCAGTGGCCTCAACATCAACTGGGGACTTGTTAGAAACACAAATTCTCAGACCCCGATCTAGACCTGATGAATCAGAACCTCTGAGAGTGGGGCCTACCTGTGTCTACGACCCTTCTAGATTAATTTGGTGCACATTCATGTTTGAGAACTGCTGTTCTAGTTAACATACTTAGCAGAACTGGGTACATCCATACTTTTCCATAAGACCATGATGTCTTCTATTGACTTCGGGTTTCTTAGAATCTCTGTACTGAGGTCCCCACTTGGGCATATTCTCACAAAATTGAAGCCCATATTTTATTAAAAAAAATTCCTTTCTCTATTCTCTCCTTCAGAATTCCTATCTGCATTGTAACATTTTTGACCAGAGGGAAAAACTATTTAGCCCAAATAAATAAATACCTAAGCCCAAATAAATATTTAATGGTGAAATTGTGATCCCTGCAGCAGGCATTAGGGGAGAAGAAAAATCATATAAGGGATTCGCCAAAAGTTTTCAAACCAAGTCACATAAGCAATCGTAATATGTCAGGGATTATAACAAATCTAGGTTTACTAACATCTGATGACACACCTCTTACTCATAGTCCCCTCGTCTCTGAGGCAGGGTTCAAAACATCTTCCTATGGAAAACTTCTTATAATTAGTTACAATTTCCACAAACAGCACCTAGCAGTGTGTCTGTTGTTGTTGTTGTTAAGGGTCGTTGAGTCGGTTCCAACCCATAGCGACCTCATATAGGGTTTCTAAGGAGCGGTTGGTGAGCTTGAATCAACGACCCTGCAGTTTCAAACTGACTTTACAGTCCAGTGCATTAACCTACAGTACCACACCAGGACTCTTAGCACAGAGTAAATACTCAATAAATACAAAATCTATCCATAAAAAAAGGGAGGAAGTTGACTTTGGAGTCAAAGTAATGTGAAATTCAGTTCCAGACCTGGTATGACTCTAGGGAAATTAGTTTGCCTCTCAGAGCCACAGCTTCCTTTTCTGCTAAGTGGTAATACTATTTCCACTATACTATCTATTGTGTGAGGAATCCTGGTGTAGTGCTGTGGGTTAATGCACTGGACTGCAAAGTTGGTTTGAACTGCAAGGTTGGAGGTTCAAGCTCACTGGTTACTCCTTGGAAGCCCTATACAGGGTTGCTATGGGTTGGAACCCACTCCACGGCATTTAACAACAAATTCTACTGTGTGGACTCCTGGTGTCGCACTGTAGGATCAGCGTTGGACTGCAAACCACAAGGTCAGTAGCTCAAACCTACCAGCTGCTCCTTGAAAACCCTATATAGGATCGCTATGGGTCGTAATGGACTGGAGGGCACTTAACAACAACAATCTATTTTACATGGTTGTCTTGAGGCTTAGATTGTTGGTTGAGGTTGGGACTGTCAAGACAATTTTCAACCCATAGAGACCCCATGTGACAGAGTGGAACTGCCCCCATAGGATTTTCTAGGTTGTAAATAGCTACAGGAACAGATTACCAAGGCTTTCTCCTGTAGGTGAGTTCAAACTGCCAACCAAACGCTTAACCATTATGCCACCAAAGGTTCTTTTGAGGCTTAGACAACTCTGTATAGTCCTATAAATATATGTGACACAAACAGATGAGCCTATGAGCCTGGAATGAAGAGGACACCTGATGCAGGGGAAAGACCACCTACCTGGAACAAAACTGACCTACATTTTTTTATCTGATCTTATTTTACTAATGGCATAGCCTTGGACAAGTTCTTTGATTATTCTGAGTCCCAGTTTCCAGATTTATTAAAGATGTGTAATTTTTCTTAACTTTCAAGGTTGCTGCAAAGTTAAATGTGAGAATGAATATGGGCTAAGAGCTTAACATAGTGGCTGACTTAATTGTTTATATTAACTGCCTTCGAGTTGGTTCCAACCCATAGTGACCTCCAAGGAGTAGCTGATGAGCTTGAACCGGTGACTGAGCTTCAAACCAACTTTGCAGTCCAGCACATTAGCCCACAGCGTCACACCAGGACTCCTAATGACTTAGAGTGGTGGTGGTGGTGGTTATGTGCCGCGGAGTCAGTTCCGACTCATAGCAACCCTATACAGGGTTTCCAAGGCTGTAAATCTTTACAGGATCAGACAGCCTCATCTTTCTCCGGCGGAACAGCTGGTAGTTTTGAACGGCTATCTTTGAGATTCGCAGCCCGATTTGTAACCACTGCGCTACCAGAGCTCCTTTTTGCACTGGCGGTTATGTGCCGTGGAGTCGGTTCCGAGTCATAACGACCCTGTTTAGGGTTTTCGAGGCTGTAAATCTTTACGGGAACAGAAAGCCTCATCTTTCTCCCACGGAACAGCAAACACTGACCTTGAGGTTCGCAGCCCGATTTGTAACCACTACGCTACCGGAGCTCCTTTTTGTACTAATACTAGCACTAATTATTATTGGTGTAGTGGTGGTAATTAAATGGTGACTATTTCTTCATGGGGCTGTTCTATCAAAACCTACAGATGATAACTAGGGTGAATTATAAAATCTTCTTTGCTCTCTTAGGTTTCCAGTTGAGAGAGCAATTTTTGTTGTCCTTATAATTAAAGTGTACATGTAACTTTTACAATTGTCTTCCAAACTCATTCTTTTCAGCAGCCTCCCTTGGGGGTTTCTTCTAGTACATCATGACATACGTTGTTGTTATTGTTAAGTGTCATCGAATCAGTTCTGACTCATAGCAACCCTGTATGGTGTTTCCAAGGAGTGACTGGTGGGCTTGAACCACCAACTGTATAGTTTGTAGTCCAGCGTTTATCCTATAGCACCATACCAGGACACCTATAGAGAAAGTAAGTCACTGCTTATCCATGTACTTTCACAAGTCCTGGGACAGCAGACTAAGTTTAATCCTTTGACCTTTCTGCCTTTTAGAAATAAACCTTTGTAAAAAAAAAAAGAAGGGGAACAAAAAATCCCAGGGGGAATAGAATCAAATATTGTTGAATGATGATGCATGGAGCAGATGGTAATCACTGCAACGAAACGAGTATAAAATCGATGTTCTCCCATGTAAACTATCACCCAATTCACAGTAAAAAAAAAAAAAAAAGAGGGACTTTTTAAAATTCCTCTTACAACTCTACCACACCCCATCTCCAACTTACCAACCCAAGTGCACAAAAGGATGCAATTCAACAAACACAAAGGGCTTCAAAAAGTTTGTAGAAAAATTCTGTTAATTCATGAACTTTTTGAAGCTCCCTCATACTGACTGAGGACCTGCCACATGCCACGTACTGTTCTGGTGCTGAGTAGAACACGTGCATGCAGGTGTTGGTTCAAACATGAACTCTCCTATCTGCCAGGCATCTTCTGTCACCCCCAGAATATACTAGAATTGGTCATATGATACTGCCAGGGCATTACCATTGCCTCAGGTCATCAATAATCTTCAGAAACAGACTCTTTTTTTGTCCTCTCATGGCAAGTGACCAGGACAGGATATCTATCTGGAAACTGGTTTGTTTTCTTGCCCATGAAATTCTTAGATTACTGAAATTGCTAGTTTGACTCCCAGCTGTCCCCTAAGGGACATTTTCCCTGAGAACTCAGGGTCAGAATTTTCAGCATCTGGACTTTTTGAAACCAGACTCTAAGTTTCCAACCGGTATATTCAGTTCTGCTGCTGCATCTTCATTCAGTTAGTGTTCAAGGATCAACTCACTCACTCTAGTCTTGGTTCCCAGACTCCATGTCTCCAGTTGCCAAGGGAGTTTGAAAATGATTCAGAAATTAAAGTTTGAAATGAGGACAGCCCCAGAGACTTCTCCCCCAAGTAGAATTTAAGTCAGGCTTAAAAACTCTAGTGCCTTCAGGGACCAGGCAGATGACGTAAATAAGTGAAGACATCTATGTAAAACACAATAGGGAAAGATGAGGTTTGGGGCAAAATGGAAAGGCCATGCAAATTACAGTTTAGAAAGCTGGGCAGGCTACCAAGTTGGTTTCTTAAGACAACAGAAATTTATCCTTTTATGGTAACAGAGGCTAGAAGTTCAAAATCAGTGCCCCATGACTGAAGTCAAGGTGTAGCACTCCTTCTAGAAGCTCTAGGGAGAGAATTCATGCCTTCCTTTTCCACTTTCAGGTGCCTGTCAGCATTCGTTGGCTTGTGGCCGCACCACACCAATCTCCTACTCTATGGTCACCTTGCCTCTGCCTCTTCTGCCTGTGTAATCTCCCTTAGCCTTTCTCTCTCATGAGGCCACTTGTGATGACATCTGGGATCCACTCAATAACCTAGGATAAAAGACTAATCCCAAGATTCTTCACTTGATCCTATCTGCAAAGACCTTTTTCTAAATAAAATTACATCTACAGATACCAGAGATTAGAATGTAAATAACTGGGGGATGGGGGTGGGGGCATTTTTCAGTCCACTGCTTGGAACTTCATATGTAAATCTGTTCCATAGGCAGTCCCAACTCCACACCAAGAGTACTTGGTCTGGATAGCTGGAGAGTGGGTCACTCTGAGTGCCTATAGATACATGCCACAATTATCTCGGATGGAAACACATTTTAACCTAAGACATTTCCCAATTATAAAGGTCTGCTTTGTGTGGTGCCTGCTTCTTCTTTTCTGGTTTTTCACAGATGCCCAAATCAACAACAGTCTGGATTCCTTTCTTCACTGCAACAATCCATTATTCTTTCCCCATCCTCCTTTTCTTTTCTGGCATTGAAAACGAGAGTGGTGAGAAATACAAGAGTCTAATGGCTCGTTCTCAAATCTGGCACTGTTATCCCTTCTGAAGACCCTTTTTATAAATCATCACAGATCTGATGTACATGCCTGTCCCCTATTTTCCCTCCAAAGATTTACACAGTGCACAAGTCAGGTACAGCTGGAGTTGCATCTCTCTTAAGAAAGTAATGTCTTGGCTTTTCTACTAGAGATGAATAGAGAGTTGGCATCTGTGGCTTTCATCCTGAGGAAGCCCTCTTGGGGAGCCCCATACCGTACCGTTCTCATGTTTGTTCAGGTGGCTTGATACTCACCACAAGACATTTTTCCCAAGCAGCCTTAAAAAACAACCTCCTGCTTCTGTAAAATATGTGGATTGAGTTTCTTTGAATGAAAAGGAATAGCATATTCACCCAACTTAGAGGAACTCATAAGCCTTCCACTGTGGAGAAAGTGTTATCCAAGCCAGCCAAAGGTTGCCACCCAAGCGTAACCAGAAAAGTGGTTTCCCAATTGAATCCAAATATGAGTTTGGCTCTTTTTAGGGTGGATTTACATTTCTCTAAACTACAGTACTTTGGACAGAAGAAACTTCTTTTGCCAAGAAACAAAGAACATGTTATGTGCCCTTTATCAGTTCTCTTAAGAGTTTTCCAATTCTCCTCAAACTGTGCTAAGAAAAGAAAATAAAAATTATCCATGGCTCTGTACAAATCTGTTGCTTTTGGGAAATGTTCTTTTCTGACCAGTATGAATATCTGTCTCTTACTAAAATACAGGAAAATTAAAGTGATATGTTTTTCTAATCCTAAGGTTTTAAGGAAACAATGAGACATTCATCCTGTAGAAAATGTTAAATTTGTTCAAAATCCAAAAATAGCCTTACAAAAGCTTAGGGCCCTTTACAGATGTGCTGAGACCTGCACTTCAAAGAGTTTGCTAATGAAGGACTAAAATGCTCAAATCCTTTAAGTAACAGGATGAAGCTTTATTTACATAGAGAATACTTTTTTTTTTCTTTGGCACTGTTTCAGGGCAAGAATATGTTGGCTATGCAGCCCAGCAAGCAATAATGAGGCTAAGCATGGATGTGGTTAGCTGTCTGCAACAGATTCCCCACCCCCCAAGTCATGGAAAGAACAAAGCTTGCCCCCTTCAAACTGAGGGAACAGTTCTGTCTTTCTGTTGGCTCCACAATGGTTTCCGCATGAGGACTATCAAACCCAGTAACCTAAAAACCCCAGAAAGACATGTTGTTAAGTTATTTGGGGAAAAAATCCTGGTTTTCATGAGTGGAGTAGAACTCAAAACTTTAGAGTTTTTATTTCTTTGCTCTTTTTGAATCTAGCAAGATTGAGTTTCTTGGCTGATGGCTTTAATTTTGACTTTATCTACGTTGCTTTCAAATGTTATTTTAACTGTTTTCAGAGCAACTACTTTCCTTCTGTTTGAAAAATTGTGTGCATGTGTATCTATGTTACTGCTGTCATTTTCCCTTTGGGATACTACATTAGAACAGAGGAAGAGATGATCATGTGAAGTTCAGTGAAGTTTGCTTGACATTCTTTGCTTCTAAATCTGCTGATAGACACTCAATAATCTTCTGTTTATGCCTTATAAACATTGAACTCTCTACATATATCATACTGTATCTTCCTTCTAGTTTCAACTCTAATCAACTCTACCTCCTTATCTTTATTTAAAAAAAAAAAAAAATCATTTGGTTTAGGTAATTCCTTCTCTAGCTTCCCACACATTGATTAGCCTCCCACACATTGATGCATGCTGGGTTAGACTTTTCTCCTCTGTGCCACCACGGGAATCTAACAAATTACTTAATACACTATGTTAAAACAGCCTGTTGATTTATTTCACTCCCCACATTAAAGAGTATTACATCTCCAATGCCAGGCAAAGATTGTCCTTAAACTGTACTTTTGATCTTTGAAGTATGGATTACACCTCAGTAAAGAAATGAAAAATCCTCACAATGGGGCCAGTAAGCAACAGCATGAAAACCAAAAAATAAATAAATAAATAATATATTGCAAGGATTTCATTTTACTTGAATCTACAATACTCATGGAAGCAGCAGTCAAGAAATCAAGTGACATATTGCATGAGGAAAATATGTGCAAAAGACCTCACTAAAGTTTTAAATAGCAATGATGTCACCTTGATGTCTAAGGTGTGCCTGACCCAAGCCATGGTATCTCCAGGAGCCTCATATGCATGGGAAAGTTGGACAATGAATGAAGACCAAAGAACAGCTGATTCATTTAG
This sequence comes from Chrysochloris asiatica, assembly GCF_000296735.1. Classification (NCBI taxonomy): domain Eukaryota; kingdom Metazoa; phylum Chordata; class Mammalia; order Afrosoricida; family Chrysochloridae; genus Chrysochloris; species Chrysochloris asiatica. Next base: position 31,484,553 of record NW_006408532.1, on the reverse strand, counting down.
ATGCTGGTGATGAATACTGAATATACCACAGACTGCCAGAAGGAAAAACAACAAATCTGCCTTGGAAGAATGCTCCTTGGAAACCCTATCACCGAGAGAACAAAGCTTGTCCCCTTTGAACTGAGGGAAGAGTTCTTCCTTTCTGTTGGCTCCACAATTGTTCCCACATCAGAACTATCAAACTGTGTAACCTAAAAAAGCCCAGAAAGACATGTTGTTAAGTCAATTAGGGGAGACTTGTCTTTCATACTTTGGCATGCTAACAGAAAGGACCAGTCCCTAGAGAAGGACATCATGCTTAGTAAAGGAAAGGGTCAGGTAAAAAGTAGGCAGGCCCTCAATGAGATGGATTATCACAGTGTCTGTAACAATGGGCTCAAACATAGCAATGATCAGAAGGATGCACGGGACTGAGCAGTGTTTAATTTTGTCCTACTTAGGGTCACTGTGAGTCGGAACTGGCTCAACAGCACCTAACAAGAACAACAAACTGTATTTAAAATGTATTTTTTTCTTTGCTATTCTTAAGAATTTATGGATCTTAAAAATCCTAAAGGTGACTTACCTGCTATTAGTCACATGGCTTTGGGGCCCAGTTTGCATAAGACTTTCTTTTTTCCTAGACTAGGCCAACGTCATGGGAAAAGAAACATTTCATCTATGAGTATAGATGATGCTATTCCAGTAGTTAAGATGACCCGAATGATGATTTCTACAAACAGTGCCTCTGGCATATCTGAAATAGGCATTGTTCCTAAAGTTATTGAAGGGATTTAGGTTTTCACTGGACCATGAGGCCAGCTTCCCGGGTGGACTATTGAATCTGTTTGCCTGCCGCCAAAGTCCAGCCCCCAATATGAAGCACAATAAAAAGAAAATTAACCCTCATAATTGCTCCCCAAACAGATTTTGTTGTCCACATGGCATTAACTCACAGAATGACCAAGTTCCCATAACCTTACTCAGTGGTCTTAAGCACCCCATCCTGGGTTGATGAGCAAAAGTCGAGAATTCAAATCCCTTCTGTCCTAAGAGCTAATCCTTTCAATAAGATGTTCACAGACCTATATTATTAATGTAGATTTTAAAGTGCAAAAGTATGCAAAAGAAACTATCACATTCTTAAGGAATTAATGGTTGCATGAACTGAAAAGGGAACTTGATATTTTCATGCTTAAATGTTCATAACTGAAGGTCCCGTCAGGTGTAGACTGTGTGTACATTGCTTATACCAATGGGAATCTTAGATAAAGGAGATCATCTGGCTTTATAGTTAATAAAATGATCTTTCAGGGTACTAAAGCTAAGGCATGAGAGGCTACCATTGAGCTATCAAAAGCCTACAATGGCCTAATTTTAAATCACATGAAAAATTTCATTTCAGATCAAATTGATAAAATTCTGGATACTGGCCACACACACACACACACACACACACACATACACACACACAAATTCAAACAGAAATTAACCATTAATCTGAGTGTCATAGAGAACTTTGAAAAGGAGCCCTGATAGCGTAGTGGGTTACAAGTTGGGCTGCTAAGTGCAAGGCCAGTAGCTCGAATCTACCAGCAGCTCCATGGAAGAAAGATGAGGCTTTCTGCTCCTATAAAGACTTACAGCCTTGGAAATGGTTGTATCTATAGCAACCAACATCACTGCACACAACTACCACCACCACCAGAGACTTGGAAAAGTCAGTTCCCTCTGCCTAAAACCTGCAATAACTGCCTTTTACCAACCCTCCCAGAAATTAAGGTATAATCCTCAAAGCAAACCAAACCCATTACTGTTCAGCCAATTTCAATTTATAGAAATCATACTGGACAGAGCAGACTAGCTCCACAGGGTTTCTAAGAGTGAAAATCTTTACAGAAACAGATTGCCACATCTTTCTCTCATGAAGTGACTGAAAGGTTCAACCCTCTGACTTTTTGATGAGCAGTCCAGTGCTTTAACCACTGCAACAGCAGGGCTCCTGAAGCTATATGCGAAGACTTCAAAAAGTTCATGAAAAAATCATCTCATTCATAAATTCCATTTGTTTTCACAAACTTTTTGAAGTCCCCTCATATACCAGTGTGTGGTGCTGTGGGTTAATGCGTCACACTGCAAAGCCATTTGAATTGCTAGGTCAGCAGTTCAAGCTCACCAGATACTCCTCAGAAACCTTATACAGGGTCACTATGGGTTGGAATCGACTCGATGGCACTTAACAACAATGACTTAATCGTAAGATTAATGATTAAAGTGGCAAAGCTCAGGGTTACTAAAAGAGGCCTGCCCATCTATATAGGCAGACAATAGTGACCATGGATGACTAATGAGGCAGGATTAGTGTAGAGATCTTGAGTTCATCTCTTTTAAGAGGTAACATAAATGAACTGGGGGAGGATAGAAACCAAGCCACATGAAGATTGTCCAGAAGCAGAGCTTAAAAGAGACAAGGACTTTTTTTCCAGAGCCAACAGAGAAGGAAAACTTGACCTTAGAGCTGGCACCCTGGATTCAGCCATCTAGCCTCCTAAACTGTGAGGGGGGTGGGGGGGTGGAAATTATCTTTGTTACAGTCTTTTGTGGTATTTCTGTTATAGCAGCACTAGACAATGAGGACAGAAGTCACTTGGCTTTTATCTAAATTAGAGAGAGATACTTCTGGAAGTTTTGAGCAGAGAAGTGAGATGATAAAACTTAGGCTTTAAAAAAAAGATTACTCTGGCTTCTGGGTAGACAATAACTGTAAGGCAAGCATGGAAGCAGAAGACCAACTGAGAGGCTACTGCAAGAATTCAGGCAAAAAAGTATGGGGCATGAATCACAGTGATAGAGGAGAAGCATGCGAAGAGAATACTATTGTGGTGAAACGAATGCCTTGATGGGGCCTTTCGCCTAAACTTGAAAGATTGCTTTCCCCTAAGTCTTAATGGGTGACGTTCTTTGGAAAATCAACTTGAAAGATTGCTTCCCCCTAAGTCTTAATGGGTGACATTTGCCCCACTTTTCTACTCTCGAGGTTTTATTACATTTCATGTGTAATGAACTTGATTTGATACTTTTTGTCTAGTCCTGAACCACAGCCTACCTGTGATTCGTACGAACCTTTCAAGAATTCATCGATAAACTATACTAATGGAATATCTACTTCATTTGCACGGTAGGCTACAGACCAGATACTTCATCAGTATAGTTTATCGAAGTAGTCTACCAAGAGGGGATTAAGGAGCTCTGGTAATGTAGTGGTTATGAATCGGGCTGCTAACCTCAGGGTCAGCACTTCAAAACTGCCAGCTGTTCTGAAGGAGAAAGGTGAGGCTTTCTGCTCCTATAAAGATTTACAGCCTCGGAAATCCTGTCCAAGGTCGCTATGAGTTGGAACCAACTCCACGGCACATAACCACCAACTACCACCAAGAGGGGAATTAGTCATTTTGGCCCTGATGGGAGAGCCATGCCTTGAAATTGATAAGGAGTTTGTGTATTTAAGCAGCCAGCTCCACAGAGTTTTACAGACCGAAAGAAGCAGAGAGAGAATCAGAAGAAAGAAAGATGAGAAAAGAAACAGAGAGAGAGGAGACAAGGAACCTCCTAGAAGAGCTATCAGGGGCTGTGACATTGATGACAGCAAGCAGGGGCTAACAGAAGAGTTGGTGGTGACAATGACAGGGCCAAGAATAATCTGTTCTCAGGGGGCCCAACAGGAGTTCGTCCACAGGGGTTCAAAATGGACCTATCCTGAGGAGGCTGAGAGGACGCCTATGTGGCCAAGAAGAGCTGAGAGAGCTGTCCTGCACTGAAGGACACACACTAAAGGTGTGTCCTGCTTACCAGTCTCCTGATCCTGATCCCAAGTTGTATCTTGTTACGTCTTTAATAAAACATTTGACTATAAGCATGATCTGTGAGGTTTGTCTGGTCATTGAAATGGATTATCAACGCCAAACAAATCAAGTGTCATTGGAGGTATAGCAAGTATCATACTCTTCTTCCTAGATGGTCCTAGGGTCCTCTGTTTCTGGAATGTAGGATTAAGTACTCCCTCCTTTTATGTTACAAAACATCCACCTTTACAGTTGTGACAATTGCAATTCATCATGTTAACAATGACTAACTACTGAATCATAAGAATCTTATCCCCATCTCCTTTCACCACACCTGTCTAGACAAGATGGAAACTATTTAGTGGGGATTCTACCTTCTCCCACATATTCTGAAATTAAATTCCCTCTTGAAAACTTGTAAGCCAGTTACTTCATGCTTTTATAGGCCCCCGAGCCCCCCAATTTAGGTAGCCAGTGTCTAAGTTGCCCGTCCCTATCAACCCTGCATACAAAGGGGATAGGATGAAGACTCCTTCCCTCTCAGTTGGTATGAAATTTGTTCTTTAGGTGATCTTTAAATTCAGGTGACATATTTTTAATGTGTAGGATCTATCTATTACGAAGCCTGTATTTTCCAATGATTGATCTTTCCTCTGTTTCCAGTGTTTGCATTCCAATCATCAGTACTTATCAACACATCTTGATTGCATGCTTGATCAATTTCAGACTGAAAAAGTTGGTTGTTGTTGTTGTTGTTAGGTGCCATTGCGTCGGTACCGACTCATAGTGACCTTATGCACAGCAGAACAAAATACTGCCTGATCCTGGGCCAACCTCACTACCGTTGCCCACATTTGAGTCCACTGCCACTTGGCCAATCCATCTCATTGGGGGTCTTCCTCTTTTTCTCTGACCCTCCACCTTACCAAACATGATATCCATCTCCAACAACTGGTCCCTCAATATGTCTGAAGGATGAGAGACAAAGTTTGGCCATCTGGCCTCCAAGGAGCACTCTGGCTGCACTTCTTCCAACACAGATCTGTTGGTTCTTTTGGCACCCCATGGCACTTTCAATATTTTCCTCCAACACCATAACTCAAAAGCATCAGTTCTTCTATAGTCTTCCTTATTCACTGTCCAGCTTTTGCATGCATATGAGGTTATTGAAAATACCGTGACTTGGGTCAGGTGCACCTTAGTCCTCAAGCTGACATCTTTGCTCTTCAACACTTTAAAAAGGTCTTGTGCAGCAGATTTACCCAATGTAATACATCGTTTTGATTTCTTGACTGCTGCTTTGTGAGTGTTGATAGTTAATCCAAGAAGAATGAAGTCCTTGACAACTTTAATCTTTTCTCCATTGATAAGAATGTTGTTTATTGGTCCAGTGGTGAGGATTTTTGTTTTCTTTACATTGAGATGTAATCCATACCGAAGGCTGTGCTCTTTGATTTTCATCAGTAAATGTTTTAAGTCCTCTTTACTTTCAGCAAGCAAGTTTGTATCATCTGCATATTGCAGGTTGTTCATGAGTCTTCCTCCAATCCTGATGCCACATTTTTCTTTATAGAACCCAGCTTCTCAGATTATTTGCTCAGCATACAGGTTGAATAAGTATGGTAAAAGAATACAACCCTGTCGCACACCTTTCTTAATTTTGAACCATTCAGTGTTCCCATGTTCTGTTCGAACAACTGCCTCTTGGTCCATGTACAGATTCCTCATAAGCACAATTAAATGTTCTGGAATACTCATACTTCACAATGTTGTCCATAGCTTGTCATGATCCATACAATCGAAGGCCTTGCATAGTCAATAAAGTACAGGTAAACATGTTTCTGATATTCTCTGCCTTCAGCCAAGATCCATCGGACATCAGCAATGATATCCTCATTTCACAGCGTTTTCTGAATGTGGTTTGGACTTCTGGAAGTTCTCGGTCAATGTATGCTTGCAGCTGTTTCTGTATTACCTTTAGAAAAATTTACTAGCATGGGATATCAAAGATTGTCCGATGATTTCCACATTCCGCTGGGTCACCTCTCTTTGGAATAGGCACAAATATTCATCTTCGGATCAGTCGGCCAGATAGTTGTCTTCCAAATTACTTGGCAGAGATGAGTGAGTGCCTCCTGTGCCGCCTTACTTTCTTGAAAATTTTCAATTTTTATTCCATCAATTCCTGGTGCCTTGCTCTTTGCCAATTCCTTCAATGCACCTTGGACTTCCTCCTTCAGTATCATCGGCTCTTGATCATATGCTACTTCTTGAAATGGTTGAACATTAACCATTTCCTTTTGATACAGTGACCCTGTGTATTCCTTCCATCTTCTCTTGAAAAGGTTGGTAGAAATCTACAATTTCATCATCAGTAGCTTTAGTGATTGGTGCATAAATTTTAATAAAAGGTGCATTAACTGGTCTTTCTTATAGGCATATAAGTATCATCCTATCACAGACAACATTGAAATGTTTTTGATGATGAATGCAGCACCATTCCTCTTCAATTTGTTCTTCCAGGAATAGTAATCATGTGATTGTCATATTCAAAATGACTGACACCAGTGCATTTCATCTCACTAATGCCTAGGGTATCGATGTTTATGAATCCCATTTCATTTTTGACAAGTTCTAATTTTCCTAGATTCATACTTTGTACACTCCCATATTCTGATTATTAATGTTTGTTACAGCTGCTTTTCCTCATTTTGAAATGTACCCCTTCAGCAAGTGAAAGTCCTGAAAGCATGCTCTATTCATTTCATCATGGTTAACTCTACTTTGAGGAGGTAGCTCTTTACCAGTCATATCTGGAGTGCTTCCCAACCTGAGGGACTCAACTCTGGCACTCTATATGGCAGTATTCTGGTGTTCTTCATCATGTTTCAATATTTAATATTCTGGTGCTGACAATGTTCCACTGCTATTCACAAGGTTTTCAATGACTAAATATTTGGAAATAGTCCTGGCTCTTTTTCCTAGTCTATCTTAGTCTAGAAGCTCATCTAGAATCTGTCCACCCTGGGTGACCCTGTTGGCATCTAAAATACCATTGGCATTGCTTCCGGAATTATAGCAACACACAAGTCACCACAGTGTGACACACTGATAGACAAGTAATCATTTATCTTTTACTAAGATGGGGCAAATGTGGGAGGACAGGTTTGCTTAAAACAAATAAACAAGCAAACCAAAATCAAAGGTTTTTAATTGAACACATTAATATTAATCATCCTAATTGACATCTATAATGAACATAGAAGTAGACAGTTTGTATCCAATGTCAAAGTTCAAAACAGTATATCCTATATACAACATAGAGGCTGGGGATTTATATACTCTATATATTCAGGAGTCCTGGTGTGGAGGCATAGGATAAGCGCTGGACTACTAACTGCAAGGATGACTCTTCAAACCTCCCAGCCACTCCCTAGAAATCCTATACAAGTAAAATCCTATAAAGGTTTGTTGACAGCACTCATCAACAACATTATATATTCAAAGTACTTTTGATACCTGTAATGGTTAGGGTTTCTTGTCAACCTGACTAGGACAGGATTTTATGAGGTTTAGCAGTTTGGATATGTTTATTCCCATGTGATAAAACTTAATACAGGCATAGTTAATTCTGTGATGGTTGGCTATGAGTAGCAATGCAAGGAATGCTTCCATAGAGGTATGGCCTCCTCCTAATAAAATAGACATATAGGAAAGGGTCTTTCTCTCTCTCTCTTCTCTGGGGACCCGGAACTCTGCAGTTTTAAGTCATTTCCTTGATAATAAGCTTCTCTCTCCATAGATAGATAAATAGATAGATAGATAGATAGATAGATAGATAGATAGATAGATAGATAGATAGATACTGTTGTTGTTAAGTGCTGTTGACTCGATTCCAACCCATAACGACCCTGTATAGGATTTCCAAGGAGAAACTGGTAAGCTTGAACCACCAACCTTGTAGTTCAAATGACTTTGCAGTCTGATGCATTA
>NW_006408532.1:31465446-31476634 GCF_000296735.1 Chrysochloris asiatica | reverse complement strand
CTGAAGGGATTATCTTCTGGCACTATATCTGACAATATTTTGGTGCTCTTTCACATGTTTCAATATTCAATAATCTGGTGCTGTCAGTATTCCACTGCTATTCATAAATTTTTCAGTGACCAAGTATTTGGAAGTAGTCCTTGTCTCCTTCTTCCCAGTCTGTCTTCATCTGGGAGCTCATCTAAAACCTGTCCAACTTGGATGACCCTGTTGGTATTTAAAATACCTGTGGCATAGCCCCTCAGGTTAGGGAAGAGCTGCTTAGTCAAAGTAGATTTGACCATGATGACAGGAATGGAGGAAAGCCCTCAGGACCTTCATTTGCAGATAGGGCACAACTCAAAATGAAGAGAAATAGCTGTAAACAACCATTAACAATCAGAATATGGAATATGTATGAAGTATGAGTTTAGAAAAATTGGAAATTGTCAAAAATTAAATGGAACTCATAAACACAGATATCCTAAGCATTAATGAACTGAAATGGACTTGTATTGACTATTTTGAATCTGAAAATCACATGGTTTACTATTTGGGGAATGACAAATTGAAGAGGAATGCCATCACATTCATTATCAAAAAGAACATATCAAGAATCTGTCATGAAGTACAATGCTGTCTGTGATAGGATAATATCCATATGCCTACAAGGAAGCCCGGAGTCCTGGTGTGGTACTGTAGATTAATGCGCCAGAATGCAAAGCCATTTGAACTGCAAGGTCAGCAGTTCAAGCTCACCAGCTGCTCTTCGGAAACCCTATACAGGGTCACTATGGATCAGAACTGACTCGACAGCACTTAACAACAACGACAACAAAGAAGACCAGTTAATACCACTATTATTTATGTTTATGCACCAACCACTAAAGCCAGTGATGATGAAATTGAAGAATTCTATCAACGTCTTCAGTCTGAAATTTATTACACATGCAATCAAGATGTATTGATAATTATTGATGACTGGAATACAAAGGTTGGAAATTAAGAGGAAGGCTCAGTGGTTGGAAAATTGGCCTTGGTGATGGACATGATGCTGGAGATCAATGATAGAATTTTGCAAGATCAATGACTTGCTGATTGCAAGTATCTTTTTTTAAACAACATAAAAGATGACTACACACATGGAACTCACCATATGATGGAACACACAGAAATTATACTGACTACATCTGTGAAAAGAGAAGGTGTAAAAGTTCCACATCATCAGCTAAGACAAGGTCAGGGGCAGACTCTGGTTAAAAAAAGGTCATTAAGAAGACAATAAAGAAGGAAAAGACCAAAATGGATGTCAGAAGAGACTCTGAAACATGCTCTCTAGCATAGACATGCTAAAACAAATGGAAGAAGTGAGGAGGTACAATAGATAAACCAATGATTTCAAAGGTCAACTCAAGAAGACAAAATCAAATATCATAACAAAATGTGCAAAGACCTGGAGTTAGAAAATCACATGCTAGCATTTCTCAAGCTGAGGGAACTGAAGAAAATATTCAAACCTCAATGTGCAGAACTGAAGGATTCTATGGGCAAATTATTGAATGAAGAAGAAAGCATCAAAAGAAGATGGAAGGAAGACACAAAGTCACTGTACCGAAAAGTAATGGTTGATGTCAACCACTTCAAGGGGTAGCATATGATCAAGAGCCAATGATCCTTAAGGAAGAAGTTCAAGGTGCATTGAAGGCATTGGCCAAAAATAAGGCACCAGGAATTAATGGAATACAAATTGAAATCTTTCAACAAAGTGAGGTGGCACTGCGGGCACTCATTCATCTATGCCAAATAATTTGGAAGGCAACTACTTAGCCAACTGACTGGAATATATCTGTATTTGTGCCTATTCCAAAGACAGCTGACCCAATGGAATGCAGAAATCATCAGACAATATCATTGATATCTCATGTGAGTAAAGAATTACTAAATGTAGTACAAAAATGGCCACAACCATAGCTTGACAGACAACTTTCAGAGGTACAAGTTGGATTCAGAAGTGGATGTGGAATAAGGGATATCACTGCTGACATCAGATGGATCTTGCCTGAAAGCAGAGAATACTAGAAAGATGTTAACCTGTGCTTTATTGACTACACAAAGGCTTTTGATTACATGGATCATGAAAAGCTATGGACAACATTACAAAGTATGAGTATTCTGTAACACTTACTTGTGCTTGTGAGGAACCTGTACATAGACCAAGAGGTGTTTGTTCAAATAGAACAAGGAAACACCGAACGGTTTAAAAATAAGAAAAGTGTGCAACAGGGTTGTATTCTTTCACCATACTTATTCAACCTGTATGCTGAGAAAATAATCTGAAAAACTGGATTATATGAAGAAAAATGTGGCATCAGGATTGGAGGAAGATTCATTTATAACCTGCGATATGCAGATGTTACAACCTTGCTTGCTGAAAATGAAGAGGACTTAAAATACTGATGAAAATCAAAGATGACAGCCTTCAATACGGGTTGCACCTCAATGTAAAGAAAGAAAAAAATCCTCACTAGTGGACCAATAAACAACATCCATATAAATTGAGAAAAAAATGAAGCTGTTAAAGACTTCATTTTGCTTGGATCAACTATCAAAATTTACCAAAGCAGCAGTCAAGAAATCAAAGGACATATTGCATTAGGCAAATGCATTGCACAAGACCTCTTTAAAGTGTTGAAGAGCAAAATTGCCAGTTTGAGGACAAAGGTGTGCCTGACCCAAGTCATGGTATTTTGAATAACCTCATATGCATATGAAAGTTGGACAGTATATAAGGAAGATCATGGAAGTATTGATGCATTTGAGTTATGGTGTTGGACGAGATTATTGAAAGTGCCATGGACCGCTAGAAGATTATTGAAAGTACCATGGACTGTCAAACAAACAAATCTATGCTAGAAGAAGTACAGCCAAAGTGTTCCTTGAAAGCCAGGATTACCATACAGACACCATATGTCTCATATTTTGGACATATTGTCAGGAGGGACCAGTCCCTATAGAAGGATATCATGTTTGGTAAAGTGGAGGGTCAGAGAAAAATAAGAAGACCCCCCAATGAGATGGATTGGCACAGTGGAGGTAGCAATGGGCTCAAGAGTAGCGATGATAGTGAGGTTGTCCCAGGATCAGGCAGTGTTTTGTTCTGTTGTGAAGTGCCAGGAGGTGTATGTGAACTTCCAGACTTGTAGCTGGTACTGACTCGATAGCACCTAACAACAACAACAAATGTTTTACTTGTTACACTTCCAAAAACAAACAACAACAACAAAAATTGGCGTAAAACATACGGTATTGAGACAGTAGGATTCTAGAGAAACAAAATCACAAGGATGAGTTTTCTAAATTGGGTCTCAAGTCTGACTAATTTTAAACGCAGCGATATAGGGAGGAAGCACAGCTGACCTCCACTTCATAGGAATCAGCCTTAGGCTAATTTTGAGATTGGTCCTCTCTTCCTCTTGTGGAGTCAGTCAAGGTCCCCACTTGGTTTAAGCAGTTGGTGCTGTGAGCAGGATTCATAGCAATGGCTCCAGACCTATGGAATCATGAGTTTTTATACAAGAAAGAAGAATGGGGCATGGGATAGACGACTTAAGTGGAGGGGAAAGCTGAAGCTTCTGTTGTTGCCTGGAGCCCATGACATGCTTGTTAAAAATGGATGGCTGAAATAGGGCCTGGGCCTTCTGGAATCCACCCTTTCAGAGGCCCAAGGCCATATGCATCTGAATGGGGTTAGTCCAAGATAAAGGAAAGAATAGAAGTGGAGTGTTTTAAAATGTTTGTGTTTGACTGCCTTTTGGATATTGGTTTCTCCTGCCTATTTTTAAGCAGCCACACACGTGTGATAGGGATATTGGGAATTATGATTACAGAGAACTTGTAAGTCCACCTTCAGTCTATACTTGATTGGATTTGCTAAAAGGGGAGTTAGAATTTGCCTGGAAAAAATAGTCTTTTTGCTTTAAATCTTTGTAGAGTATGGGCTTTTAGCTGGAATCCTCAGGCCCACCCAGAACCTTCAGAGTTGGGACATTTGCATTTGAAAAGACATGCAGACCAACCCAGAACTGCTGTGAGAACTGGAGATTCAAACAGAGAAAAAAATGTGGACAGTTTGGCATATTGAGTTTCAAAGCATCAAGGCAAGGAAAGAAAGTCAGCTTAACAGAGAAAACCCTTCCTAGGACTGAAAGTTCAAAAGAACTGATGAGCAGTGTCAACAGCTTCCTGGTGACCACCTGCATCTGATCTGTGTGTGAGTAGAATTGGGGGAAATGCAGCAATGAAGACTGGGACTGAGTTTAGATATGTTCTATTGACACCCGTTGACCTTGAGATGAGATAACAGGAAAGGCTGCCTGGTCTGAAGTTTAGCGAGTTGCGTGAACTCCTGAGCCCATGGGCACTGACCTAGCCCATGGGGGCTAGGGCTGAAAGTGAAAAGAGCCAACTATTATGAAATGCAGGGAGGTGTGTGTGAACTCCCAAACTTGCAGCTGGTACCCCTTTGACCTAGCTTGGATGGCTAGGGCTGAGCTGATCAGAACCTGATTAGATGAAGATAAAGACATTTGGTACTCCAAGCAATTGTAAATTGCTATAATTTGATGAACTGGACTTTGGCTTATGAATGCAGTTGCTCAAAATTCCAACTGGAATGGAAGATTCTTCAGATCAAAGAACATGCTAGTCTCCTCAGTGTACTAGGTTGATAGAGACTAGCAATTTAGACATTAGCTATCAAACATGAGGGGGTGGCACTATAAAGGCATGAAATGGCTGGCTTACAAGCTATCATTGGGTGTGCTTAGTTTCAGAATGAAGGGGATACGGTAAAATTCCCATTGAATAGTTTCCCTCTTTTCCAGATGGGTCTGGTAAAAGGTGGATGGTGGATGATGCTGATAGGATTTTATGATTCCAATTGTGAGTAAGATTAATTTTGATTGTCAAAATTGTAATTATAGAAAATGTGTAACTAAAAGGAGGAACAGATGAACCCAGGACCATCGTTAAGGAGCGCATGAGCTGAGCTTCGGATTCTTGCTTAGGAAAGTGGCAACAATGGAGACAGTGGCAGAGGCAATGACATGAAACGCCAGAGCAGCTATGGCCCATGAACTGACTATGGCTGTGTGCCTATAGGCAGGAGACTGGCTTGCAGACTGTGCTCTTTGGACATTAACACGAATATATACTTTTGTTTTGTTTTGCATGTGTGTATCAAATACTTCTGCTTCATTGATTTGTGACATTTAAAATTAAATGGGGTGTATGTATTTTAGTTATATCATGTTCGGCACAGGTATGACTTCACCATTTTCTTTAGAGATTGTACATATAGTTTATATGTATCAAGGTGATGAGGGTGGAATGTAACGGGTAGGGTTTTGTGTCAACTTGACTAGGATTTCCAGAGTTTAGTAGTGGAATGTGCTTATTTCCATGGTGATGAAACCTAATATTTTGTTGTTGTTAAATGCCATAGAGTCAGTTCCGACCCATAGCGACTCTGTATAGGGTTTCCAAGGAGCAACTGGTGAGCTGAAATCGCCAACCTTGTGGTTCAAACCGACTTTGCAGTCTCGTGCATTAACCTACAGAGCCACACCATGACGGTTAACTGTGAGCAGTAATTGAAGGGATGCTTCCTTGGGGATATAATGGATACATAGGAAAGACTTGCTATTTCTCTCTTCCACTAGGGACTTGGAATTGTACGATTGTAAGCCATTTCCTTGGTAACAAACATCTCTTTCTCAATATATAAATATATATATATCAATTATCTGATTTACTTATAGGTTCCTTCATTTAAAACATATAAATATGAGAAAGTATAACTGTTTGTATCTGATTCTAATGTTAACCATAAATCTTATAGAATATAAAGGCAACTGACAATTATAAAAAAAACTTTGGAACTAAAAAGAAGAAATTTAAATAAATGGTTAAAATAATCTCTCAGAGAGTTGCCCACAGCTGCAAACTTGAATCAGCTGCTATTATTACCATTAAAGATGTAAAGTCAGTAAGAATTTTTATATACAGTTTCATATCAATTCATTTCCATCATTTGATGGGTAACAATATTATAATCTCCAGAGCTATCAAATTAAGATTTTTGCTTCTCTTGGCAGTGTTAATGCATTTTAAATACTTTAAAATATAAAATTAGAGATTCTTCTCCATTTGACATTTTCTAAGAGGATACATTCACATTAAACTGTCATACAAAGCTCTACCGTCTTCACTTTCATGTTGTTTGATTACTGGTGTTAGTACTACCCCAAGTCAGAGAAAAAGAATTAATATTGGCCTACCAATCATCACCCAGAGATTTTTGTTTTAAGAATGATAGGAGCCAGATTTCTAAGTTCTTATGGTTATGCCTTGAATTGAATTATTGAATCCCTCAACAATTACACTGAAATTTTAACCTTATAAATGTGACCCTATTTGGAACCAGGAGTTGTTGTTGTGTTTTACTTTAATGAGTTCATACCAAAGTGAGATAGTCCTAAACCTAATTCCTTCTAAGTGGTGTCTAAAAAGAGCAGAAGAGACTTAGACACATGCAAGGGAAGGCAGATGCCATGTGAGATGCATCTACAAATAGCCAAAGAATGTCAAGAAGCAACCAGGGCTACTGACGTAGAAAGAGAAAAGGGCCTTCCACTAACGCCAACGGAGAGCCAACGTCTACCAATACTCAGAGTTCAGATTCCTGGGCTCACACTGAGAGACAATGAATTCCTATTCTTTAAAAGTGACCCACTTGTGAGTGTTTGGTTTTGTTTTGTTTTTGCCACAGTAACATTTATTGTTATTGGTAAGCACCATCCAGTTGGTTCCGTATATGATTTAAGAGGAGTGGCTCCTGGGTTTGAACTGCCGACCTTACATTTAGTCTGCTTATCTAACAACGCCACTCCAGGAATCTATGCAGTTATTGTTGTTGTTGTTAAGTGTTGTCAAGTCAGTTTCCACTCATAGCGGAGAATGTATAGGGTTTCCGAGGATCAACTCTTAGGTTTGAACTGCCGATCTTGTTGCTAGTAGTCCAGTGCTTATCCACAGCAACACACCATGACTCTCACAGTTGTTAAGTGCCATCGAGTCAGTTCTAACTTGTAGAGACCCTGTATAGGGCTATAGAGGACCAGCTTGTGGGTTTGAACCACCAACCTTGTGGTTAGCATTCCAATGCTTATCCAGAGTGGTTGATAAATTTGAACTTGCTGTTAACAGTCCAGTTCATGATATACTATACTGGTGGTGGTGGTGGTGTGCCGTGAAGTCGCTTCTGACTCATTAGCGACCTTGCACAGGGTTTCCGAGCACAGGGTTTCCGAGCTGTAAATCTTTATGGGAGCAGAAAGCCTGATCTTTCTCCCACAGAATGGCTGGGAGTCTCGAACTGCTGACCTTGAGGACAGCAGCCCTACTCATAACCACTATGCTATGCTACAAGAATTCTTAGAGTGTCTTAGAGAAATGGTTTAACCTAGGCCTGGTGCAAGGAAAATGCAAAGTGATCCTGGCACATACTGTTGTAAGAAAAAGTAACAAGGTATCCAAAGAATGATGATAATTCAATAGGAACGCTGCCCACAGCCATGACAATAATGGGCATCAAAACAAATATAGTTACAGAGTAAAACTAATAAAATAAAATAGAAAACTATGATTCCATATGAGTATAAATGAATAACAGTAAAAAGTTTTATAAATAACAAGCTATTTATATATTCTCAAAATAGTAATTACAAAGTAATAAAGACAAATTTACAGTGCAAAAAGTGTGACATAAAATACCTTAATCAAGTGATTATGTTTAGCATTAACAGTAATGAGATTATTCAATATCATGTACAACTTAATACAATGAGATCAGAAGTCAAAATCATTTATGGGTTTTCCTGTCAAAGATAAATATCCTAAAATTAAACAAGGAAATACCAGACAAATCCTACACCGAGTGACAGACTACAAAATACCTGGCCAATAATATTTAAAACTAATTTGAATAAACTGAAAATCAGGCATCAGTGAGGAACTGCCCCAGACTGACCACTTTTTATTACACACATTTTCAATAATTTTGCTGTACCATGTACATTTACTCCCTACTTAAAAAGCATACTAATTAAATGCTTTAAAGAAATCATTGTTGTTATTGGTATGATTAGGTGCTGTCAAGTCACTTCCAACTCATAGTGACCCTATGTACAACAGAAGAAAACACTGCCCTGTCCTGTGCCATTCAAATGTTCTGTTATGCTTGAGCCCACTGCTATTGCCACTGTGCCAATCTATCTCGTTAGTGTGTCTTCCCCTTTTTCACTGACCCTCTACTTTACCAAGCATGATGTCCTTCTCCAGGGACTGGTCCCTCCTAATAATAAGTCCGAAGTATGAGAGAAGAAGTCTCATTACCTTGGCTTCTAAGGAACATTCCGGATGTACATCTGGCAAGATTTGTTTGTTCTTCTGGTATCTTTAATATTCTTCTCCAACACCATAATTCAAATACATCAATTCTTCTATGATCTTCCTTGTCCACTGTCCAATAGTCACATACATGTGAGGCTACTGAAAATACTATGGCTTGGGTCAAATTCACATTTCTGCTCTTGAACACTTTAAAGAGGTCTTGCGCAGATTTTCCTAATGCAATGCATCATTATATTTTTTGACTACTTCTTCCATGAGTGTTGATAGTGGATCCACATAAAATGAAGTCTTTAACAACTTCAATCTTTTCTCCATTTATCATTATGCTATTTACTGGTCAAATGGTGAGGATGTTTGCTTTCTTTACATTGAGCTGCAACCCACACTGAAGGCTTTAGTCTTTGATTTTCATTAATAAGTATTTTAAGTCCGTTTTGCCTTCAGCAAGCAAGGTTGTTTAATCTGCACATCAAAAGTTGTTACTGAGTCTTCCTCCAATCCTGATGCCATGTTCTTCATATAATCCAGTTTCTCAGATTAATCAGCAGACAGACTGAATTAATATGGTAAAAGGATACAACACTGGCATACACCTTTCCTAATTTTAAACCATTCGGTGTCCCCTTGTTCTGTTTGAACAACTGCTTCTTGGTTTATGTACAGTCTCCTCATGAGCACAATTATATTTCTGGAATACCCATTGTTCACAGTGCTATCCAGAGTTTGGCTTGATCCACACAATAGTAATCCTTTACATAGTAAATAAAGCACAGGTATACATTCTTCTGGTGTTCTCTGCTTTCAGTCAAGGTTTATCTGACATCAGCAATTATATCTCTTGTTCCACATCCTCATCTGAATCTGCTTAACCTTCAGACAGGTTCCTTGCAATGTACTGTGGTAGCTGTTTTGAATTATTTTTAGCAAAATTTTACTTGCATGTGATATTAATGATATTGTGTGATGATTTTCACATCCCATTTGGTCACTTCTCTTTGAAATGTGCATAAATATGGATCTCTTCCAGTTAGTTGGTCAGGTAACTATCTTCCAATCTTCTTGGCAGAGATGAGTGCATCTAATGCTACCTCATTTTGTTGAAAGATTTCAATCTGTTTTCCATCAATTCATGGAGGCTTCTTCTTTGCCAACGGCCTCATTGCACTTTGAACTTCCTCCTTCAGTACCACTGGCACTTGATCATATACCACCTTCTGTAACAGATGAACACCAAACATTTCTGATGCTTTCTGCAGCATTCAATATTGTGCCCATAGAATCCTTTAGTATTTGCATGCTGAGATTTTCAGTTTACTTCAGTTCTGTCAACTTGAAAACTTCTCAGTGTGTTCTTCCTTTTGAGGTTTCTAACTCCAGGCCTTTGCACATTTCATTATAATACTTGACTTTGTCTTCTCGAACTGCTCTTTGAAATTTTATGTTCAGCTCTTTTACTTGCACATTTCTTTCATTTACTTTAGTCTCTCTACATTGGAGAGCAAGTTTCAGAGCCTCTTCTGCATCCATTTTGGTCTTCTCCTTCTTTCTTGTCTTCTTAATGACCTTTTGTTTTTTTCCAGTATGACGTTCGTGATGTCATCTTATAACTCATCTAGTCTTGGGTCATTAGTGTCTAATGCATCAAATCTATTCTTCATATGGTCTCTAAATTCAGGTGGGATGTATTCAAGGTCATATTTGGGCTCACGTGGACTTGTTTTAATCATCTCCATTTTCAGCTTGAACTAGTACATGAGCAATTGAAGGTCTGTTCCACAGTCTGCCCTGGCCTTGCTTTGATTGATGATAAGGTGCTATTCCACCACCTCTTCCCACAGATGCAGTCAATTTGATTTCTGTATTTTCCATCTGGTGAGGTCCATGTTGTCTGTTGTTTAAAACCGGTATTTGCAATGAAGAACTCATTTATTTTGCAAAGTTATATCATGAGATCTCTTGCGTGGTTTCTATCACCAAGGCCATATTTTCCAACTACTGATCTTCCCTTTTTGTTTCCAATCTTTACATTCCACTCACCAGCAATTATTAAAATATACTGATTGCATTTTTATCAATTTCACACTGAAGAATTTGTAGAATGCTCTAATTTTATTATCACTGGCTTTAGTGGTTGGTGCATAAATTAGAATAATAGTGATATTAATTGGTCTCCTTTGTAGGTGTATGGATATTACTCTATCACAGGCATCATATGTCAAACAAGATCTTGAAATTCATGTTTTATGATGAGCGCAATGCTATTTGTCTTCGATTTGTCATTTCCGGCATAGTAAACCATATGATTATCAGAGTACAAATGGCCAATACCTCCCTGGTGTGATTGCGTCCTGCACAGCTGTTTTCAGGAGCAGCAACCCAGCTCTCTCCTCCCTTCTTCTCTATCACCTAAGTGCGCACCATCACCCCATGGAGGATTCGATGGATATGGACATGAGTCCTCTGAGGCCCCAAAACTGTCTCTTCGGTTGTGAACTAAAAGCCGATAAAGATCATCACTTTAAGGTGGACAATGATGAAAATGAGCACCAGTTATCATTAAGAACGGTCAGTTTAGGAGCTGGTGCCAAGGATGAATTGCATATTGTTGAAGCAGAGGCAATGAATTATGAAGGTAGCCCAATTAAAGTCACATTGGCTACTTTGAAAATGTCTATACAGCCAACGGTCTCCCTTGGGGGCTTTGAAATAACGCCACCAGTGGTCTTACAGTTGAAGT
>NW_006408532.1:31451307-31465011 GCF_000296735.1 Chrysochloris asiatica | reverse complement strand
GGCACTACTGGTAAATCAAGCCCAAAGATGGGGAGAGGAAAAAGAGAGAAACAACTATAGTCCATACACAGTTATCATCAACAATCCAGACTGAAGTCTTCTATTTTAATCTCAATCCCCTTTCCTGACTTGCCACCCACCCAAACCCCCTTGCAGGCTGGAAGTAATCTCATTCTTGATTTCCTAAAGCACTTTGTTTTGACAGCTGTAATTCAGTGAACGTATTATGCTATTACATGTGCATTTGCCTCACCTCTTTGACCATGTTTATAAACTATGTATCTCCTTAGCTGTTCAATAAATATTTGTATAAAATGAAAAAAAAAAAAAAAAAAAGGCCAATACCAATCCATTTCACTTCACCAATTCCTAGGTTTGTGACCTTTATATGTTTCATTTCATTTCTGACAATTTTCAATTTTGCTATATTCATACTTCATATAATCCATGTTCTGATTATTAATGTTGGTTACAGCTGTTTCTCCTCATTTTGAGTTGAGCCCCATCAGCAAATGAAAATCCTGAAAGCTTTATTCCATTTGTTACATCATAGTCAACTCTACTCTGAGGTGGCAGCTCTTCCCCAGTTTTATTTCGAGTGCCTCCCAACCACAGGGACTCATCTTCCGGCACTGTATGTGACAACTGTTGTTGGTAGATGCCATTAAGTAAGTTCTGATCCATAGTGACTCTATGCACAACAGAAAGAAAAACTGCCTGGTCTTGTGCCATTCTCACAATTGCGACTACATTTAAGCCCATTGTTGCTGCCACTGTGCCAATCCATTTCACTGGGATTCTCCCTCTTTTTCTCTAGTCTCTGGTGCTATTCATAAGGTTTCTTCTCCTGGCACTATATCTGATAATGTTCCACTAGTTTTCAGGGGTTAAACATTCAGAAGTGGTCTGCCTCTTCTTCTTCCTACTCTGTCTTAGTCTGGAAGCTCAGCTGAAACATGTCCACAATGGGTGACCCTGCTGGTATTTAAAATACTGGTGGCATAGATTCCAGCATCACAGCAACATGCAAGCCACCACAGAGTGACAAACTGACAGATGAATGGTGGAAAGAAATGATACATGTCTGAAAAAAACTATTAACAATTTGACACAGAAATTCCACTCCTAGTATGCACTCTAGAAAGGCTTTGAAAAATATGCACAACAATGCATGTAAAGGCATGTTCATAACAGCACTGTATATCATAATGAAAAATAGGAAACACACAGCATCAACCTAGAAAGTAAAATGTGATATATCTATTTAAAGAAATACTGTGCAGCACTTCAAAGGACTAAGGTACAACAACATACATTATAGAGTACTGGTGTGGTACTATAGGATAAGCCCTGGACTTCTCACCATAAGGTCAGCATTTCAAGCCCACCAGCTGCTCTTTAGAAACCCTATACAAAAGAAGCTATGAGTTGGGACCAACTCCACATCATTTACCAACAACATCATACGCATTATGGGAGCCCTAGTATAACAAACACTTTAGGGTAAGTGCTGGACTGCTAACCACAAGCATAGTGCTTCAAACTTACCAGCCACTCCTTGGAACCCCACTACAGGGACACTATAAGCTGGAATCAATTGACAGCACTTAACAACAACAATAAATATGCACTATGATAGGTTAATTGGTAAGATATCTTGCTAAATTAAAGAATCATGCTGCTGTGAATATGCACAGCATGATACCATTTAATAAAACATAAATTGTTTATTCATGTAGAATACATAACCTATACAAATTCTAAGTCAATGCATGGCACAGAATGTATACAAAACTGGTAAAAGTATTTATTTAGTTTGAGGGAGGCGTGAACAACGGAGGGGGGTCTTTAAATTTACAGAGGCTGTTTTAACTTTTAACTCAGATAATTTATAAACTACTATGCAATAATGAAATTATTTAAAATATATACCCCTGACATACTAAAGGAGCCCAAAGTCCATTTTAGAAATGTAGTGAAAATGAGACTCTAGTGTTTCTCTGCTGAGCAAACATTTCCAACCAATTCACCTGATCTTTGAGGAACTGTACTCCTATTTCACATAACCTTGGTGGGCTATCAACTGAGTATCCTTATCCCAGAGGTCAGGGCATGAGCTGCTACTTCTTAGTAAAGTTGATGTGGATGGAGCAAAGTTTTCAGAACCGTCATTTGCTGATGGGCACAACTCAAAATGAGAAGAAATCGCTGCAAACATCCATTAATAACCGGGGCGTGGAATGCACAAAGTATAAATCTAGGAAAATTGGAAGTCATCAAAAATGAAACAGAACTCAAAAAGATAGATATCCTAGGTATTAGTGGGCTGGAATTGGCTAGTATAGGCCATTTTGAATCATATAATTTACTATACAGGGATGCCAAATTAAATAGGAATGGCATCATATTCATCATCAAAAAGAGCATTTTAAGATCTATCTTGAGGTGCAATGCTGTCTGTGATAAGATAATAGCCACAGGCCTACAAGGAAGACCAGTTAATACCACTATTATTCAGATTTACGCACAAACCACCAGAGCCACTGATTATGAAACTGAAGAATTCTATCAGCTTCTCTGATAGCGTAGTGGTTACGAATCGGGCTGCGAAACACAAGGTCAGCAGTTCGAAACTACCAGCTGCTCCATGGGAGAAAGATGAGGCTTTCTGCTCCTGTAAAGGTTTACAGCCTCGGAAGCCCTGTTCAGGGTCACTATGGGTCAGAATCGATTCAACGGTTAACAGTAACAACAACCAACTTCTTCAGTCTGAAATTGATCAAATATTCAGTCAAGATGCACAGATAATTACTGGTGATTGGAACATGAAACTTGAAAACATGGCCTTGATGATAGAAATGATGCTGGAGATCACATGATAGAATTTTGCAAGACCAATGAGTTACTCATTATAAATACCCTTTTCAAGAATATGTTGTTGTTGTTAAGTGCCTTCGAGTCGGTTCCGACCCATAGCGACCCTGTACAGGGTTTCCGAGGAAGCAGAATGCCTCATCTTTCTCCCGTGGAGCGGCTGGTAGTTTCTAACTGCTGGCCATAAGGTTCACAGCCCGATTCATAACCACTACACTACCAGTGTAAAAGGTGACTATACAAATGGAGGAAGAACAGTAGCTCCACTGAACTGTGAACCACAAGTTCAGCAGTGTGAACCCAGAAGAAGAAAGATGAGGGTTTCTGCTCTCACAAAAGATCTTTTAAAAGCCTCAGGAACTCTACACAGGGATTCTGAGTAGGAACCAACTCAACAGGGCTTAACATTAACAGTAGCAATACACATGGACCTCACCAGATGGAATGCACAGGAACCAAGTTGATTACATTCAGAAAAGACAGTGAAGAAGCTCAATATGATCAGTCAAAACAAGTCCAGGGCAGATTGTGGTGTTGGTGAATAATACTGAAAATACCATCGACTGCCAGAAGAACAAATAAATGTCTTGGAAAAAGGGCAGTCAGAATAGTCCTTAGAAGTGAGGATGGTGAGACGCTGTCTCTCATACTTCAGACATGTTATCAGGAGGGACCAGTCCCTGGAGAAGAACATCATGCTTGGTAAAGTGGAAGGTCAGCTAAAAAAAGGATAAGAGGATAACCTCCAGTGAGATGGATTGATACAGTGACAGCAACAGTGGGCTCAAACATAACACAATTGTGAGGATGGAGGAACACTGGGCAGTGTTTAATTCTGTTGAGTGTATAGGGTCACTATGAATGGGAACTGACTCGATGGCACCTAATAATAATAACACACAAAGCAACCGTGACGACTACAATGAGATATACATTTAAAGATATTTTTAGTAGAATAAGGCAAATAAAAGAGAAACATTAAGTGAAGTGATATTATTACTTAAGATAGACTATTATAATGATGTGTGTTACACATTCTAAGCAGTCATTTTAAAAAACAAAGAGGTATAGCTAATAAGTGAGGAGGAGCGGGGTAGGAGGAAGAAAAAAGACAGTATATATTTAAAACAAAACAAAACAAACCTTTAATCCAAAACAGTATAGGAAAAGAGCAAAAAGTAATGCATGGAAAGATAGAAAACAGATAGCAAGGTAACAGGTTTAAACCCAAAATTGACTTGATAGCAGAAAGTTTGATTTCTTTGTTTTATAGCAAGAATTATACTATATGTAAATTGTCAATGTTGGTTTCCTATTGATTCCATAACAAATTACTTTAGTTCCTTATAAGAATCCAAATCTATTGCCTTGCAGTTCTATAGGTCACAAGTCCAGTACAGGTCTTGCTGGACTAGAATCAAGATGTCAGCAGGGCTGTTTTCTATTCTGGATGCTCTAGGGGAGAGTGTTTCCTTTCTCATCCAGGACGATGGCAAAAAGCAGATTCTTATAGTTACAGGACTAAGCTCTCCATTTCCTTGCTGTGCATCAGTTAAGGACTGTTCCTTGTTTCTAGAGACTGCCTGCATGTCTTGATTCATGACCCCCATCCACCATTTTCAAGGCAGGACAGTGCCATCCACGTTTCAATTTTCTCCTTTTTTCTTCCAATATTAAATCTCAGCGACTTCTGCTAGGAAAGGGTTTCTAATTTTAAAGGTTCATGTGATCATATTGGACTTTCCTGGATAACTGAGCTTTCCCCTTGATACTGGAGTGAGTGGACATCCATAAGTAAAAATGTGAACCTTAACCTGAATGTCACACCTTATATAAAAACGAAGTCAAAATGGATCATAGACTCAAACATACAACTTTCAGGGGGAAAAAAAAAAAAAATATATATATATATATATATATATATATGTGAAAATCTTTGAGATAAAAGTTTAGGTAAAGACTTCTTAGATTTGACATGAAATGCATTATCCTTACAAGAAAAAAAATAATAAATTAGACTTTATCAAACTAGAAAGCTTTTACTCTATAAGTAACTCTCTTACAAGGATGAAAAGACAAGCTAAAGACTGGGAGTAAATATTGGTAAACCACATATCTGACAAAAGACTAGCATCTAGAATTGTGGTTAGGCAGTCCAGTGCTTATCCTACAGTGCCACACCAGGACCCTAGAGAGATGTTTACTTGTGCTTTATTGACTGTGCAAAGGCTTTCAATGTGTGGATCATGACAAGCTACGAATAACATTGCAAAGAATGGGTACCCAGAACACTTAATTGTGCTCATGAAGAACGTGTATATAGATTAAGAAGCAGTCGTTTGAACAGAACAAGGGAATACTGCATGGTTTAAAATCAGGAAAGGATAATAACAGAATACTATGAAGAGTTATACTCCAACAAATTTGAAAACTTACAAGAGATGGATACATTTTTAGATAAACACGACCTACCTAAACTTACACAAAGTGAAGTAGAAAACCTGAACAGATTAATAACAAAAACAAAAAAAAATCAGGAAAGGTGTGTGCCAGTGTTGTTTTCTTTTACCATATTTATTTACTTCCCATCCATTGATGATGTAATGTTTCTATTTTCTATATAATGGGAATTCCCAGGAAGAAGCAATGTACTGTTATCAGCAAACCTGTATTACTGATCTGCCAAATGTCGTTTTTCATTTTACCCTCATCTATATCTTCCTTCGCGTTACTCAATTATTTGTTCCTTAAATTTTTCCTTGAATGACATGTTCAGTCGTCACCTTTTGCCTCCTTAGAAAAAACAACACTCAGGCCCTTTGCTATGTAGCTTTGTAGGACCCTTGAAAACTTGTCTTTGGAGCCCTTCCCAGGCTGTGTCCAGTACTGTTTCCCATCCCTTTCCTTAAATGAAACTTAACTGGACTTCTATCATTGAAAATTCCTGAGTAACTCAATTCAGTCTCCTACAGATCCATGCTGCTCTAGCCCTTAAACTCAGAGTTGTGAGTGAGTGTGTCTGCATTTCTGTTGAGATGTTCCTATTAATCTGAACAGGTGCTACATCAGTGCTGGGGACTCTTGTTCCCTAAGACCTTATTGGTAGTCTTCTTTGGAATGTGGAACACTAGTTTCACTGGGGTTTGGTGTTAATAGGAAAATGTTCAGAAATGATGGGAATTGTAGCACAGATCTGAGAGGACTGGCTGACTAATCAGAAGATTGGAAGCAAGAGAGGAAAGGAGACCTTTGGAACACATAGGCCAAACTACACATTTCCATTTCTTTTTCAATAAATGTCATTTGAGGTGATGGAATTCAAGTAAATTATAAGAAATAACCTCATTTTGGAGTCTGTGGCAACACACTTCACAGGCACAATCTAGGGTGGAGAAGAAGTGGATAGCATTGAGAGGGAGGGTTGAAGCTGAGCCTGGGACTGAATCTGAAAGAAATGCAGGATTTGAGACAGGGTTGGAGGCAAGTGTTGGGAATGTACACTGAAGGGAGCAAGAGAATGAGTCTTGGGACATGGTGGGAGTTTGGCATCCTGAATTTAAAAATCCATTGAATGAAACAATGGGAGACTTTAGTGGAGAGCAGTTACCAGTCACCAATACAGTAACCAGAGACTCTGTACAGGAACTCAATGTGCAAAGAGGGGGGCTCCTAGAAAAGATGGCTATGTTTCTGATGTAAGTCCCCTCACCATGTCTTAACGTATAGGAGTGGATGACAAATGTGCAGCTGTTCTGGTTTGCTTTCAGTGTTCCAGTCAGATCTGGGGACTGTAGTATCCAGATCATCAGCAAATGGCAGCCACAAAGTCCCTGAAGAAGTCAGTGGAAATTCTGAAGGCATTTGTTCTAGAAATGCTCCTGCATGCTCTTCTTCTTGAAAAAAAAAACCCATTCTCTTTTTCATTGGTCTCTCTAAGAATGTCTACATATTAGGGTCAAGGAAGGAGAGGTCACAGAAACAGGTTTTTGACATATGGAGGAAAATGTGCTCTGTTCAAATACCACTGTGAAAATGTGGGGGGAAAGAGTGAGGGGCAGAAAATTACTTTTCCAACAAGAGAATTCTGAAATGTAGAAGCTTGAATAGTCAACGTTTGCGAATGTTGGCACATAAGTGGCCAACTCACCAGAGTTCATTAGAGATGAACTCTCAGTGATAGACTTCAGTGAATTAGGTGTCAATTTAGATGGAGTTAAGTGCAGCCTGGTAGTGGTAAAGCAGACAGGGTTGGTGGTGAGCAATGACAAGAATCAAATTCATTGTGTGGGACAAATATCATGAGGGGTTCCTATCTTGAGATAGGGTAGGGTCATGTGAGGAGATGATGCTCAGAGAAAAGCAGGATCTGATTATAGAACATCTGAGTGTGATGGAGTGGGGATGGGGAGAAGGCAAGCACTTGGGGTGGAAAAGGTCAATTTGGTAAATGGAATCCAAGGTAGAAACAGGCACTGGGGACAGAGTCACCACTGGGTGACTTTCACCCTCACCACCCAAGTAAGAGAATGGAAGAGAGCAGTCCACAGGGCTCTGGCAAAAAGACTGATATTGGATCTTCTGTAAGCTTTTGTAAACAGGCCAGAGTGAAAGATGACTCAGTCACAGATTACTGTGGCAGCCACATGGGACACACTGGGAGCAGCATCTTCCATAAGCTCCCCAACAGCAGCTGAATGATCTCAGCAGTTGCTCTATTACAGAACTCACAGGAAGGACATAACATTTGACAAAAGCAGATGTTACCATGACATTGGCCCAGGGGGTTGCAAAGATAGGAGGGCCAGAGTTGCAGCCAGGACAAGAACCAATATGGGAACCTGGCAGGTCTAACAAAGCTAGAGGCATCCAAAGGATATATAGTCTTTTCACATTTTCCTACATCTCGTCCACACAATATAACTTTTATTCCTTCCTGCACAGATCTCACATTTTCTTCTCTTTAGTTTTCCCTTCCAGGTAAACCCTAGGCTACAATGAGGCACTGAAATTACCTAAATCCTGGTAGAAAGAAGGATATAGGAAATAGAGTCGAGTTCAGTCACCTGCTCCTATTTGAAATCAGCTTTCCTGCTGTGTCTACTTCTCTCCAACAAGTTCTCTAACCTAAGGGAGCCTAAAGAATGAGTTATAGCAGAGTGGTGAAAGTAAAAACAAAGATCTTAGAGGAGTCTGAGTAATGTTCCGCTGGGTAGATTTGACTTAAGAGGACCAAGAAAAAAGATATAGGGTCAAACACTCAATGACAATAATAGCAAGGTTCACGTATATATATTGCTTTATCTTTCACACAGTGCTTCTACATACTTTTTTCCTTGTGCTGCTCCAAGTCCCCATGTGAGAGACAGACACAAGTGGTGAACTCAAGAAAATCTGGGCACCAAGAAATAAAGTTACTTATTCCAAAAGCGTGATTCCAAACCAACTGGTAGTCCTTACTTGACTCTTCACACACCCCACTCCTTGGGCTGCCCTCACTGCTTAGGCCCCTCATCAATTCATGCCCATGGAGGGACAGAGCGGGAAATCTGAGAAATGTCTCAGGTTCTAACTGCCTTCCCATGAGCCTCTCCTCTGAGGACTCTATTTTCTGAGAGAATGTATCTAGCAACTGACATCCTCAGAGATCGTGGACCTGGGACCTCATGTTAGGGAGAGCAACGGTCGACTTTTGAGAACTCAGGTAGAAATGATAGAGCCTTATCTTTAAGTAGTCCACTTTTCATTGTCCTCTCGACTCTGCCATGACAATGAAGGGAAGGGAAAAAAGAGAGAGAGAGAATGAGAGACTGGCACTTACTTCACTTGTTTCTCTCTCTAGAAAACCACAAACATTCATTATCTATGAGTAATGGGCTTTCTTTTAGTTCATAGAATTGTTGTTGCTTTTATTCATTTCTAAAGCTATAAAAAAAATTTTTTTTTCTAATTTGACAAATTCAAAAAAGGAATATATCTATGACTCTACTTAAAGAGGCTATAGAATCTGACACTAAGTCACATCTTTTCTCCTTTTGATAGGTCCTTGTATCACAGAAAGTGCTCAGGTTCCCAGCGGCTCAGCACTGTTCTCTTGATTGACCCAACACCAAGGAAAGGCTTGGACAAGTGACACCTGACATGGGAATGTGCCTGATGATCAAATTTTTAGGACTCTTTTCTGCAGGGAGCCTGAACTCTAAATAATCCAACCCAGGCCCATGGAATCACTCACTATGTCTGAGGTTTTATCCCGGAACCCTCCATCACTCCCAGATGGCCTGTGAGCTTCAGGTAGAAACCTTAGTCCACCCCTGCTCAACCACTTTCCTAAGAATGATGATGTTCTGTCTTCTCTACAGACATCCAAAGTCAGCCAAATTTACTTAGTAATGTGGGGAGAGTAACAGGAAAATAATGACGTCCTTTCTGAAGGGTATCTGCCAGTTCCAACTCTGACACGTAGAGACTTGGAAATCATCATCCACATCTTACAACAAGGAAAGAGTTCAGCAAACTGAAAATGGATAACACTTCTTGGATTCATCAGAGAATACCGATCACAGAACAAACTACCACCAGGAATCTGGAGAGACAGGTCAAAATGGAGAATCACAACTGAGACAGCTACTGGAGCAAAGACACTGAGACCATAAAATTGTAGGAACACTAAAATGGTCACTTGGCAAAACTGCTGGAACCTGAATGTGGGCCAGTGGAGAGTGAGGAACTCCAGGGGTCACAGTCTAAAGGAATCCCCACATTTTCATGGATTTTACCTCCAGGAACTCAACCAGGTTCTCACAGTAAAGCATCAAGGGGAAAAAAGTCATGTTTCTGGCAAGAAGTGGATGAAAAGTACTTAATTTTGAAATAGCCCCAAACATTTTCCATAGCTAAGGCCTATTCAATAGGAGAAATGATTTAAAAGGAGATTTCTTTCACCTGGGTGCAGGGGACTTCTCTAACTACAGTCCCCATCTCAACTAATCCCAAACCAAACTATTCAACTCATAGAGGCCCTGTAAGACTGGGCTGGGGGAGCCTGAAAAAATTTGTGAACATCTTTTCAGAAACACAGGCCCACTAAAAGGTTAAAAGTTAATTACAGGATCACGGAGTATTTCTCACACCCCACCACACCTTTCCACCACATCAATAAGGCTTGAAGTACAGTAACAGTGGATTATAGGTGAAAGAGCTGCTAGGCACAGACTCAAAATATGAAGGGGATGTAGCAGCTCAAAAAAAGGAACAAATCTTCACAGTGAGAATCACTCCCACCCCCACAGTACACAGGGTAGACAGGGATAGGCAACTTAGACATTGGCTACCCAAAATGGGGGGCCTATAAATGCAAGAAGTGACTGGCTTATAAGCTTTCAAGAGGGAGCCTCGTTCCAGGTGGGGCAGGGGAAGGTAGAATCACCACTGAATGACTTCCAATACATTGGGACCGAGCTGGTGAAAGGAAATGGGGATAAGACTCTTGTGGTACAATAGGGAATAACTGCCATCAGGACTGACTGTGAGGGTAGAAAATATAGAGGTAGATGTTTTTTGACAAAAGGAGGAGAGTGATTGATTTTGCAGCCCAGAAGCAGAGGTCCCTGGAACCATCAAGTGAGAAGAGCGGAGAGCAGGACCCTATCCAGAGAGGCAGTGACACCAGGGATGGAGATAGAGATGATGACGTGGACAGATGGAGCGGCTGGGGACACTGGACTCAGGGAGAGAGAAGGGCTGTGTGCTGGTGGCCGGGGGGCAGGCCTGTGTGGTGTACCCTTTGGTTATTTGATGATGCATGGAGGGGATTGTAACCATTGCAAAGAAATGAAATACTATAGGATGAGTGTAAAGCTGATGTTCTCCCATATAAACCTCACAATAAAAACTTAAAAACAAAAAAAAAAAAAGAGGAATTTAAAGTTCTGATGGAAACATAAAGATGCAAAGGACAACAAATCAAGGACACAAGCGGAAACTGAAATCTCTGACACAGCTACAAGAAAAATTAAACAGTCCCACTTCTAGCCAGATTAATGTAAAACCTTTTACTACAGTGTGTTTTCTGCAGCAGCTCCTATTACCCAATACAACACCTTTAGTTTGCAACAAGAAAATCACAAGGCACGCTAAAGACCAACAAAAACAGGCTGAATAGACAAAACAAGACTCAGATATGGCACAGAGTCTGGAATAATCACATATGAAATTTAAAATAACTGTACCTAGTAAATTAAAGACTGTAATGGAAAAAGAAACATGTCAGAACAGATAAAGAATCTAAGCAGAGAGATGGAAATTTTAAGAAAAATTCAAAGGAAATGCTAGAAATGAAAAACACTAAGAGAAATGAAGAATTTTTGATGGGCTCATCAGTAGATTGGATAAAACCAGGATAAAAATGAGTGAGCTTGAAAATATGGCAACAGAACTACCGAAACTGAAATACCAAAAGAGAAAATAGAGTGAGAAAAAAAAACAACAACAACAGTGTATTCAAGAACTGTAAAACAATTACAAAAGACGTAACGTTTGCATGATTAGAATTCCAGAAAAGAAATGGAACAGAAGGAATATTTGAAGTGGTGGTACATGCCATGGAGTCAGTTCAGACTCACAGCTGCCCTGCATAGGGTGTCTGAGGCTGTAAATCTTTACGAAAGTGGAAAACCTCATCTTTCTCCAGTGTAATGGTTGGTAGTTTTGAACTGCTGACCTTGAGGTTAGCAGTCTGACTCGTAATCACTATGCTATATTTTTTCAAAATTAATGACAAACCAAAGCACAACTCATGGAAGACCACCCAGGCAGGATAAGCACCAAAAATAAGTATATCTATGTGTATCATTTTCAAAGTGCACAAACAAAAACAGAGAAAACATTGAAACTAAAGGAGAAACATACCTACAGAGAAACAAAGATAAAAAACAGACTTCTCATCAGAAACTGTTTAAGAAAATAGAATGAAATATTTAGTTTTGAAATAAACTACCAATCTAGAAATTTATATTCAGAAAAATCACACATCAAAAGTGGAGGAGGATAAATAAAGAGGTTGTTGGGGAAGGGAGCAGGGGTGGGGGTGGTGAGTGGGTGGGTAGGAAATTCATCATTAACAGACCTGCCCTACAGGAACTGCTCAGAGTTGTCCAGCAATAAGGAAGACAATAACTTGGATCTATATAAGGAAAGGAAGAGCATTGGAAACAGGATAAATTAAGGTACACTTAAATATTTTCTTTTGCTTAATTTATCCCATAGATAAGTTTTTTTAAATGAATGATAATAACAATGTATTGGGTGAATATGTTACATGGATAAGTGAAATGAATGACAACCATGCTGTAAGGTACTTTCAAAGTGGACTCAGATTGTGTATGTGGTACTGTAGGATCAGGACTGGACTGCAAACCACAAAGTCAGCAGTTCAAACCCACCAGCAGCTCCTCAGAAACCCTACACTTGGTCACTATGAGTCAGAACTGACTCGATGGCACTTAACAACATGTGTGTATCACAATTTTTTGAGTAACCACTAGTTTAAAAAAATGAAAATTTATATGCTAAGAAAGGAGATAAAGTATAGATACATAAAATGCTGAATTAAAAACAGAAAAAGCAGGGCAGTAAAGAGAAAGGAAAAATTTTAAAGAAATTATGAGCAAGTGCAATAAATAGTAAAAGTTATAAACATAGTAGATATTAATCCAACTATATTAAAAATCACTTTAAATATAAATGGCTTAAATATACCAATTAAAAGTCAGAAACTGACAGTGTGAATAAATAAAAACCAGGTCCAACTAACTATATATTTTCTATGTGAAGCTTATTTTTAATTTAAAGATACAGAGAATTAAAAGAAAAGGGATAGAGAAAGGTATATCATGCCAACACCAAACAAAAGAAAGTTGGAGTTGTTGTTGTTAGCTGGCATCAAGCCAGTACCAACTCATGGCAACCCTGTGCACAACAGAACAAAACACTGATCGGTCCTGGGCCAACCTCACAATTGTTGCCATGCTTGAGCCCATAGATGCTGCCACTTTGCCAATCCATCTCACTGGAGGTCTTCCTCTTTTTCTCTGACACTCCACCTTACCAAACATGATATCCTTCTCCAGCAACTGGACACTCCTGACAATACGTCCAAAGTATGATAGACGAAGTTTGGCCATGCTGGCCCCAAGTTGGAGAAGTTATATTAATTTTAAACAAAGGAAGTTTCAGGAAAAAAAATGTACGAGGTATAGAGATGCATTGCATCATGATGAAGAGGTCTGTACTCCAAGAAAATATACTAATACTTAATGTGTATACACCAAATAACAAGATTGTCAAAAAATTTACCACAAAAATCAATCTACCTCAACACCTCTTTTTTATTAGTCCATGAAAGATCAAAGAGGCCAAAAATCAGTAAGGATATACTTGACTCAAGTAGCACAATTGTTGTTGTTATCAGGTGCCATCAAGTTGGAACCAAATCATAGCGACCCCATGCGCAGCAGAACGAAACAATGTCCAATCCTGGGCCAACCTCACTATCGCTGCCACACTTGATGCCATCAATGATGTCACCTGGCTGATCCATCTCATTGGGGGTCTTCCTCTTTTTTCTCTGACCCTCCATCTTACCCAGCATGACAACCTTCTCTAGTGATGTTCCCTCCTGACAATATGTCCAAAGTATGAGAGACGAAGCTTAGCCATCCTGGCCTCCAAGAAGCACTTTAGCTGTACTTCTTCCAAAACAGATCTATTGGTTCTTTTGGCAGTCCATGGCACTTTTAGTATTCTCCTCCAACACCACAACTCAAAGACATC
>NW_006408532.1:31435842-31449812 GCF_000296735.1 Chrysochloris asiatica | reverse complement strand
TGCTCTCTTCATGTATGATGTTCTTGATGTCATCCCACAACTCTTCTGGTCTTCGGTCTTTAGTGTTTAATGCATCAAATCTGTTCTTCAGATGGTCTCTAAATTCAGGTGGGATAAATTCAAGGTCATAGCACAATTAGTCACCATGATCGAATTTACATTTCTTGAGGTGCAAACAGCTATCATGTTTGGATGCTAACTGAAATATTGGTTGTTTAAGTCTGCCCAGAGGCTCCTAAGAAGAAAAGACCTTGTAATTTGCTTCAAAACGATCTGCCTTTAAAAATTCTGTAGTTCTACTGTGACATATATGAGGTTATCATGTATCATGTAACAAAGTCAAATTAACAGGAACTGTCTTTTTTTTTTTTAGGTTTTCATCCATTAATCACAAAACACACATTCCTCCCAACCTCACATATAACATTCACCAAGATTGGCCACATTCTAGGCCATAAAATATACTGTAACAAATATATATATATATATAACTCATTCAAAGTATTTGCTCAGGTAACAACAGAATTAAACTAGAAATCAGTAACAGAAAGCTAGAAAATGCCAAAGTATTTGGAGATTAATCAAAGCGCTATTAACACATGGGGCAAAGAAGAAATCTCAAGAAAAAAAATAATTGTAAATGAGATGACAAATAAAATACAACTTACCAAAATTTGTGGGGTAAAGTAAAATCAGTGCTTACAGGAAAATGTATAGCATTAATGCATATACTAGGAAAAAGTAAGATCTAAACTCCCTAATGGACTCTAGGCCAAGGATTTCTCTACCTGGTTGATATCCCTCAGTGTGAGGATGTGTAGATCCTCTAGTCACCTAGGAGGAGTCCCTCCCTGCACAGGAAGGCAAAAATGGAATGAATAACCAGGCAGTGAAGGTTCACTGCTCAGTAAGGTTCCGCAGACTAAGAGGTTGTCAGCATCACTGGAAGCTTGCGGCTGCTGGGCACTGAGAATGTACCTTGTAGACAAGAGTTCCAGGCCCACATCACAGAACTTAGGCACAGTTACCAAGAGTTTTTGAGGATGAAGAAAGAGGACAACACAAACATTCAGGAATATATATATGGAGTCCTGATGTGGCACTGTAGGATAAGCATTGGACTGCAAGGTCTGTTTGAACCACAAAGTTGGCAGCTCAAACTCACTAGCTGCTCCTCAGAAACCTTATATAGGGTCACTGTGATTCAGAACCAACTCAATGGCACTTAACTGCAATATACATACATATATATTTTCCTAAATATTTGAGAATACCTTTGATACATCATACCTTTTACCCTTGAATATCACATTATCTGTTTCTTAAGAAAAAGTATATTCTCGTAGATATGATATAGTTATCCTGTTCAGTAAATTAGATACAACATTGTTTTTAAAGTAGTCTCCTGTTTTTCTGAAACATCTTGGGGCAGATTCCAACTACTAACTTTAGTAGTTCAGTGTGTCACCGTTTACACCATCCAGGGACTCTGAATGTGTGTGTATGTGTAGGTGTGTAAGAGACAGGGAGAGAGAAAGTGTGTCAAATGCTAATAGGTGAGTCTAGATAAATACAGCATCGTTTACAATTCATGCAACTTTTCTATGAGCTTAATTATTTCCAAATAAATGCTTCTATATAGACTATCATAGAGTCCGGGTGCGGTGCTGTGGGTAATGCGCTGGATGCAGTCATTTGAACTGCAAGGTTAGTAGTTCAAGCTCACCAGCTGCTCTTCAGAAACCCTCTACAGGGTTGCTATGGGCCGGAATTGACTTGGCGGCACTTAACAGCAATATAAAACCATCGATGTCCCGGTGTGATGCTACGGGCCAAACTTTATCACCCTAAATCTCACCTTATCTTTGAGATTTCTGACGTTGGTTCTTGCAGTTACCACTACCAGTCTTACCCTAGCAGTGTACAATGTCAACTTTAAAACAATTGTATCAGGTCTGTCTTAGGTACACACACACACATAAAGCATGCCAACATTTCAACAGAGTTTTACAATATGCTGAAAAAGAACACGAACTATAAAAAGTTATATACAATAATACAAAAAGAATAAAAAATCCAAATGATCATGTTTACAGCATGTAACCTTTGATTTCTTATTTGATACCAGCAGGTCGTTGTCTTCTAGAGTTCCGTGGTATGGATTGCTGTGTGGGCCGTTTTCCTGATGGTTTCCTCTGCTAAGCCAATTACCACTCCTCCACCTGAGTTCTGTCTTCCCAAAATCTGCTGACATCTTGTATTGTATCCTCTCCCATGATTATCATCCTTAAGTGTTTATTGTTTTTAATACTTTTTAAAACAGCTTTATTGAGTTCACATACCATACATTTCATCCACTTAAATGACACAATTCAATGACTTTTAGTATATTCACAAATATGTGCAGCCTTCACTTTAGTCAAGTTTAGACTATTTTCAGAACCTCAAAAAGTAACCATACCCATAACCTATCACCTTCAATCCCCATTTCCCAGTCTCTTTAGATTTCTCAATTTTGGACATTTGATGAAAATTGAATATGTGATTGGCCTTCCTCAGAAATCCAGGGTCGCTATGGGTCAGAACAGATTGGACGACACTTAACGGCAACAGCAACTTTCACTTAGCATAATGATTTTAAGACACTTACCAACACCAGAACGCTGCTGTGACACTTTAAGATAAGCACTGGACTGCTAACCATAAGCCACTCACACAAGCACTATACAGGGTTGTTAGGAGTCAGAACAGTAGCAACAGCAAGGCCTAGGATGTTGATCTTTATGCATTCCATTTCATTTTTGATGACTTTCAGCTTTCCTTGATTCATGCTTTGTACATTCCACATTCTAATTATGAATAGATGCTTGTAGTGATTTCATTTTGAATTATGCCCCATCAACAGCTAAAGGTCCTAATAACTTTGCTCCATCCACATCATTAAGGTCTACTCTACATTAAAGAGACAGTTCTTCTCCAGTCATATTTTGAGTGCCTTCCAACCTGAGGGGCTCAGCTTCTAGCACTAGATCAGACAAAGCGCTGCTACTATTCATAAGGTTTTCAGCAGCTAGCCCTATAAAAGTGGTTTCCTTCTCCTTTTTCCTAATCCGTCTTTTTCTGGAAGCTCTGCTCAAACCTGAAAACCATGATGACCCTGCTGATATTAAAAATCTTAGTGACGTAGCTTCCAACATGACAGCAACATACAAGCTACCACATTACCACAAACTGACAAAGTGGCGGACTATATAGTTAAAGGGGTTCAGCATTTTGCACTGAAATTGTTAGGTAAGATTACTTCTGGTGTGGGGGCAAGCAAGAATTCATTCAATTGACCTCTCATGGCTGGGTAAAAATCAAACCAGGCCAAAGCCCATAAAGCACATTTTTAGTCACTAGTGCTTTATAGGACCCTGGTGTGGCACTCTGGGCTAATGTGCTGGACTGCAAAGTTAGTTTGAATCACAAGGTCGGCAATTCACGCTCACCAGCTGCTCCTTGTTAACCCTATATAGAATCATTTTGGGTCGGAACCAACTCAACAGCATTTAACAACAACAAACAACAAAGTGCTATGCAACTCTATTGTGGGAAAGTATGTTCATCTTAATGAATATCAAAGGAATGGGTTGCTCCTCAGGGCTTCGGAGCTTGACCTAGGGAACATAGCATAACATCTAAGAGATGAATGGCAAGATGTTTAAATGGACTTACACACTATGATTAAAGAAAAAAGTTTGGGTTTATCATAGTGCTGTAAAGGTTAGGTGGTGAGTACATACAGAGTTCGATTCTCTCTTCTTTTAGGTACGATTGAGCATTTCTATAATAAAACTTTAGAAAAGAAAAGGTACTGAATGCCTTATGAAGATAGGAGAGAGGAGTAAGAATACCTGGGGTACATCAGGAGTAGAGTTTAGCCACCTCCCTAAGAATATTACAGGAAGTTTCATTCTTTTGAGGGTACAGGACTTCTGAGAAGGAAGGAAGAAAAAAGGGACAGGATATAGCGCTTTTGAGGGTTTCGGAATGAAAAAAAGTTCTATCTGTTGGCTTGTTTCTTCTGTGACTTCTGGATCTAGTACTTCCACTGAGCATGTAGAGCCAATAGAAGTTTGAGGCAAGTGAAACAATGATGCAAACTCCACCAGAACAATTACTTTTGTTTACTAAAGAGTCACACACACTTAGAGCAATGTCAACCACTTAAACACTTGAAAATTACTTGTCAGATGATGAAGGAATGATTTCTGGGTAGTGTTAGAGTTGGTCATGAGTTTATTGTAACGCTACTTTATTTGAGGGTGTGACTTTATCTAATCGTAATCAGTCATGTGTCAGAGGGCATATTTGGAAAAGATAGAGATGAGATTTTGCTGAACAAGAAGGATTAAAGGAGAATGAATGGGCCATTCGAAGTGTAGCGTTTTGAATGTTGGTTACATGATCGTTAAGTCTACTTGGAGACGGAGGAAATGAAGAGAAGAGATTGGCAAATAGATAAGAATAAAGTAGAATTAATGACTTGGTGTTCCTAAACACAAACTCTACAAAATTGAAGACATAAACTAGAAGGACAAATAGATGAATTCAAAAGTAAGAGTGTCAGACTACATTTTTCCAGATAGAAAGGTGTTCCTAATGATACTTCCTAAGATATGAACTGCAATGAGGGTAAGTGACTCCAGGATGTAGAGAATGAGAACCCAGATGTCGGCTAATCTATTCATATGGATGTGCATTCCTGCCATTGATTCTCCCCATCTTTTGGCTTAGCCCTCATACCTCCCAAGCTCTCCACAGGATCTACATTCTTCCTTCAACCATTGTTGTTGTTGTTGTTGTTAAGTGCCATCGAGTCGGGTCCGACCCATAGCGACCCTGTACAGGGTTTCCACGGCTGTAAATCTTTACGGGAGTAGAAAGCCTCATCTTTCTCCCGCGGAGCGGCTGGTAGTTTCGAACTGCTGACCTTAAGGTTCGCAGCCAGATTCGTAACCACTACACTACCAAAGCCTCAGATATTGAACCGTTACTCTGGACAAGAAGATGGAAGTAGGGCAGTGAGATGACACAGCAGACATCTGTTTTGGTTTTGGTTTTGACATCCAGCATTCACTTACCCTCTGGAAATATTCTCTCTATTCCTCAGAGGAACTCGCTCCATTCTTGAATTTCAGTCTGTGTACAAGTGGAGTTTCCTTCTGTCCATACTTATGTTTTAAGGGTAGCTGTATGCATGGTCTTGGTGAAAAACGGCATTCTATAGAAGTCCATGGTGATCCCCCAAACATCTGTATCTCTGATACATGATGTAGGACAGCCCTATATTGCAAGAGCTTCAGACTTCCTGGGAACATCTTTTATGGTTCCACCAAGCCCATGAAGATGACAAAGTGGCACTTTCATCCTGGTAAATGAAGTGTACACACTAAGGACAAGGTCTTTCACACTGTCATCCAGCATAGCTGGAAGAGAGGCACCGATGGCACCTTCCCTAGAGGGTGATGCCAGGACTGACTACATCTCTGCAGTATTGTTTTAAGACTCAAAGACAACCTTGTGTACTTTTCTGCCAAAATAGTATCTGTATGTTCTGTGGTACCCTGTTCATCCTTAAGAAATTGGTGACTGGATTGGATTGGGGAAGGGGAGCAGAACAGAGTCAGGATATAGGTATAACGGGGCACAAACTTCCTTCAAAAATATTTTTTATCCTCTTCATCTTCCTTTACCATTCTAACTCATTTACCATCCGTTACCATCATTTTCCCATTCTTTTTGCTGTGTCTTCCCCTAGGAGCTAGGCGACTGCCTAGTCAACATTCTTACTATTGACATTCTTACTACTGATGATCCCTCAGCCCTGCAAAAATGGCATCAATCCAGGCAGGCTGAAGAAATACTCTGGGAAGGGAACCATTTTTCCAGGGTATCTTTATGGTGGGAAAACCTCAATGTCAAGTTCAAGTATGCGTCCCCAAACTTTAACATGCCCTATCCTGTTCCTAGGACATACCCCAACTCGTTCAGTATCCACCATCACAGTGCTCCCTAAGCATGTGAACTCAAGATCCACCTGTGAGTATAATCCTATAGTCACAGACAACTTTTCCTAAAGCAGGATTAAGTCACTATTATCTGAAAAATATATCTGCCCTTGATCTATTTTCCTTATTACTCTAAAGCATATAAAAAAAAAAAAAAGGAAGGGGGGCAGGGAGAATGGACTGCTATTCTTTTTTATTAATGCTAAAATCAGTTAGAAACCGGGCTCATCTCATATTTCATCAGGGAGGGAAGAGAATTGGGGGACAGGTGATTTCTGCTTCTCACCAAGAGCTCCAGGGGACTCCAAAGAAGACAATCAGTAGGAACTGAAGTAACTCCTTCTTTCCCTTAGCACAGACCCTGGGATACTCAAAACCCAAGGCCCAGATAAAGGAAAGCACTACTCTCCGAAGAAACATTTATTGGGGAGAACAAATAATCTCAGCAAGGAATGACTTATTTGGTTAAGTGAATTTTATCTCCTGGGAGGAGCTGAGGAAGCATTTTCTCTCTGAATAGAGACAGATCTCTGAACACTTTGACCTGAGCAGTGGGGAGAATGACCTGAAGCATCTGGTAAAGGTGACTCATGCTGGTGGGGACAGAATAGAATGCAGAGTTCCTGGAGGATGCCTCTGAGCAGATATCTTGCCTTTGAGCCCATTTATATGCTTGGAGTGCCTTGTCCCTGATTAGTTGGATCACTTGAAGGACAATTCTGGCCAGCTGAGCTAGCTTATTGGCTCCAGACCTTGGTACCTGCTTTATAGGAGGAAGCTTTAGAATTAAAAGGATGCCTCTGAACAGGTCCTACCTAGACCTTCACTTTTCCCTCATGCTGAGTTTCTTCATATAGGTACAAAAGGGCTCTTGGGGGCAGCTGGTATCTTTTCTATGTCTACAACCCAGTTTTTCCTCTAGGAACTTTCCATCTACCATGCGATTCTGACCTTAAGTGGTCCCAGTAAAAAGAGTTCCACTTCTTTCTGGATCTCCACTCTACACAGAGGAGCTGCATTTTTCCAGGGCAATTTTTTGCCCTTTGGATTTCATTTTATCATGAAGTTGTTGCAAAAAGTGTTTCATCTTTTTTTCTGAATTTTCT
The DNA here is from genome assembly GCF_000296735.1 of Chrysochloris asiatica. Lineage (NCBI taxonomy): Eukaryota > Metazoa > Chordata > Mammalia > Afrosoricida > Chrysochloridae > Chrysochloris > Chrysochloris asiatica. The sequence goes on along the minus strand of NW_006408532.1, from coordinate 31,442,653 downwards.
TTCAGGAGGAACTGTCTCTTTTGCAACAGGGATTGGGAGGATCTGTTCCCAAAGGTTTCATGAGCATGATAGGTCTTCCTTCTGGCTGGTAAAGTCCCCAACCCTGTATCTTCTCCCCAGAGCAATTCTGCCTTGGGTCCCTAAGAGCTCATTCTCTTTATAGCTGTTGGGAACTTTGTAGTCAGGCACTTCCCTAGGACGTACTTAGGGAACCAGACTTCCTGTTTCTGCTCCATGCAGATCCCTCTGTGTGAACTCTGTGTGAACATGCACCACTTGAAAAGTTCCCATGTACCCACTGGCGACACTCTAGACATGCGTGAGTGAGTCAAGACTTTGTTGTCAATTTGGGACTTTTATTCATCATATAACTTTTTCTTTGGGAGTTTCTCCATTGAGACCGAAGAGCAGAGAGTTTCTTGGCTTTGAATATCTTCCTGGACTTACCTGTCATGGAAGAATGTTTGAAATTTCTATGTACTAGCTCTTTGTCCTGTAGTATTCTTCCTATATCCCTGGAACTTGTACTCTTATTCTTTGTCTTATGTTGTCTCAGTTTGAATTGTGGGCAGGTCTGGGCTGTGTCTCTTGGGTATGACATTCTCCTCCTGACATGCTTTGTCTTTGTTTCAGAGACTTTACAAAAGTCTCCCTGCCATCACCAATTATCTGGAAGTTCTCTATAAGCTCATGATTGATGTCAGGGACTAATTGCCTAAGGGATTCCTGGATTTCTTATCTACGGGTGAGGTGGCAGTTAGAGGACAATCCATGGTAGGGACTGAATTTGTGATCTTGTCTTCCCAAAATATTTGAGAACTTTTTCCAAGGGGCTTAGAAACCTCAATTTTGGTGTCCATCCAGATACAGGGGTGGTTGATGCAGGCAAGTGGCAATGCTAATAGGAAAAAGATTAGCACTCTCTTGATTTAAAGATTTGTATGGATTCTGGGACTTTGTGAGGAATGTCCCTTTTCAACTTTATGTGAACACTTTGCATATGACCTTCCAACCTCTGTCTTGTGATGGTATCAATGAATGGAAGCTCTGGAGAAGTATTCAGGCAGTAGTTTGCATACATGGGTGGTGCCAAATTTCTGTGCTTCATTTGGGATTTCTCAGGAAGAAGCAATGTAATTTTGACAGACTCTATAAATTATCCATTACCTAGGTATCCTACCTTCCTTGATTTGTGTTTTTAAGGCATTATCTAATGTTTCTAACCCAGGTTTACCTCTGAGGTCCTTGAATTACTTCCTGATAATGGCTTTCTGAATCTTTTATAGAACCAAATCCCAGAACCCTAACTAAAAAGGTCTTTAGTTCTTTTGTCAAATGATCTTTTGTGACTGTCTCTGAGCTATGTTACTGAGTGTTCCATGTATCATTTCATGGTTGAAGTGATCCTAGGCTCTTCTCATAGAAGCTTCTAGTTTCATGACCATTTGCATCCTTGTTGCACAAACTTTTAAACTCAGGGACTCATGAAGCGTCTATAGGTGCTCTTTGCATCAGACTCCTCTGGAAATTCCTCTGGAGACTTCATCAGTGACAAGAGACTCAAGGATCCTATGAGTCAGGCCTCGCCATTGTTAGATGAACCTCTTTTTAAGCTGTTTTTGTTCTTCACTGTCTAGAGGAAAGTTGTAAGGAATGATAGTTATTGAAAGGTGGGCCTGGTAGGGCCAGTGGTGCTGAGGAAAGTTAGGAGCTAGAGGACAAAGGGTTTCCTGAGATCTTGGAACAAAAGAAGGTTCTACCCACAAACCTTCCAAGTGTTTCTGCAGCACATGCCACTCCAACTGGTGAATTTCCTCTATAGTAAGAGACTTTGCCTTATTCTAGGGCCTATCAAAAGACCCTCCAGAACTCCTCCTAATCTGGGGTGGAGGTGGTAGGAGTTGGAACTGGGATAGAAGGTGAGCCTGGAGCTGGACCAGAGTGAGATATAGATGCTGGGACTCAGGCAAAGTTTAAGGTAAAATGTTAGGCTGAATTTCAGGCAAGGATTAAAAAGCTTTTATACTATGTAAGTAAGTAACCTTGTTAAGATGACTACAGAATGGGAGAAAATGTTTATAAATTGTATATGTGACCAAAAAACAAAAAATAAAACACACTAGCATCTAGACTGCATGAGGGATTCTCTTAAATCAACAGTAAAAAAAAAAAAAAAACCAACTAGAGCATGGGGAAAAGTCATGAATAGACATTTCACTGAAGAATATATGCAGCTGGCAGATAAGCACATGAAATGATGTTTAAGGAGTCATGAAAGAAATGCAAATTTATCAGAATGCTTAAAATAATAAAAATATATAGTGACAACACAAAATGCTGGCAAGTATGTGGAGAAACTAGATCACTCCTACACTGTTGATGAAAATGTAAAATAGTACAACTACAGTTTGCCCATTTCCTGAAATGAAAAACAAAAACTAAACTAAACATACAGCAACCACACAGTTCTGTAACTGCATTACTTATCCCAGAAAAATAAAAACTTATGTTCAGGCAAAAGTCTGTACACAAACGTTTATAGCTGTACCTGTCATAGCTTGAAGTTAAAAATATCCCAGTTGATGTCTTTCAATTGGTGAATGGTTAAACTGTGGTGGTGGTTGTTATGTGCCGTGGAGTCAGTTCTGACCCATAGCGACGCTGTACAAGGTTTCTGAGGCTGTAAATCTTTACTGGAGTAGAAAGCCTCATCTTTCTCCCATGGAGCAGCTGGTAGTTTCGAACTGCTGACCTTGCGGTTTGCAGCCCGATTCATAACCATTACGCTACTAGAACTCCGTTAAATTGTGGTACATGCCATGAAAAACTACTCAGCAAAGAACAAAAGCAGGAATTATTCAAACAGGAAACCATTCTGGAGGAATCTCCTGAAAACTGAGCTAAGTTCAAATAAATCCCCAAATCAGGCATACTATAGGACTCCATTTATATAACATCCTTGAAATTGTATTATCATGGGAAATTGATTAGTGGTTGCAAGGAGTTAAAGGAGTTTTGGAAAGGAAGCAGGTACGTGTATAAAGAGGTAACATCAGAGACCAATATGCTGTCTGTAAAAGTATCATCCTTACAGTTTTGTAAGATGTTACCATTGGAGGAAACTGGGTAAAGTCTAAATGCAATCTTACTGTAATTTTTTTACAACTGCATGTGAATCTACAGTTATCTCAAAACAAAAAGTTTAACCAAGAACTCAAATTGAATGAGGAGTATGGATGTGTTCACTACCTTGTGATATTTTAATATGTACATGTACATATAAATTAAAGCTCATTGAAGTTTTTCCATATTAATTATGCCTCATAAAGTAGGGGTTGGATATTTCTGTTCATCTTCTCTTCTCTTCTTGAAGGATTTAGTTTTATAGTTACCAGGTAAACAAAGAAAATGAGGCATGCGCACCAAAGGCAGGGCGTTAGGTAGAAGTGTTCCTGGATCTGACAGCTACAAGTCAAAGTCCATGCAGGGTGAAGAAGGGCTTGACATTTAAGATTTTACCTGAGGCAGGATGGATTGAGTAAGGTGTCTACAAAATCAGCTGACAAGCACAGAGGTCAGATTAAAGGTACTGGAAAAATCTGTGAAATTTTTAGTGCTAAAACTATATGGATAGTATCAGATTATGATCAGTTGAATCAAAAGGGAACCCATGAATTCATATAGATAGATAGATAGATAGATAGATAGATAGATAGATAGATAGATAGATATAGATATAGTAATTAAAATGCAGCATCCAGATCAGAGGCAGACTCATCAGTAACCTGCAATATGCAGATGATGGTGTGGCACTGTAGGATAAGCACTAGACTAGTAACTGAAAGACTGACAGTTCAAACCCACTAGTTGCTCTTAGAAACCCTATGCAAGGTTGCTATGAGTTGAAATCCACCCAATGTCAATGACAAGAGTAATTAACAAAAAGCAGATAATGCACTCTCGCTTGCTGAAAGCAGAAGGCACTTCCAACTTTGATGTGAAAGAATATATTTATCCATACTGGGACTGTTTACATTCTAACTCAGTGAATATAACATGTATTACTAATATAAAAATTTAATTAAAAAAAATACAGCTCATGATTCAAAACTGTGTATAGTCCATTTAGGAAGTGTAGTCCACTGTGAGGTTGGTGGCAGCAGAAGATAATGAGAAGATTTGGAAGTCTGGAAGGTTTCCAGTTGGGGATGTTTTAGCAAGCAGTTGGTTTCATTATCTCAAAATTCAAGAGGAGAATTCAAAACTGAAATGAATTAGTAATTGAGTGGGTAACTCATCTGAGGAGGATGAAGAACAAGAAAAGCAGTAGACCAAGGGCAAAACCCTAGGTTAGGAAATACCATAGTCGGACCTTGAGGACAAACTTTGTGCTATTTAGAATAGGAGAACTTGTAAGTAAGAGAACCATGAACATACACATTAAGTAAAATATTAAATAATCAAAAACCTAGAAGCTACTCAGATGTCAGCACTGAGATCAGGCAGTTTTGTTCTGTTGTCGCTCTAAGCTGGAACCAATTCAACAGCACCTAACAACAGCTAATACCACCTAATAGGTGTTTTCATGGAAAAATGTCACTTATGAAAGTCATTATAATAAAATACATTTATGATAGAATGGAAGTTTTTTTTTTCTTTTTAAAAAACTATATATTATTTAAATGATGTAAACATAAGCATAGCGAAATATGAAAAGAAATGCATCAAAACGTTAATAGAAATTACTATGAGGGTGAAGATCTAGGGGTACATCCTTCTTTTCTGTAGCATTTGAATTCACAATATTCAAATTCTTTAATGAAGAAAATTAAGCATTGAACTGCTAACTTCAAGATCAGTGGTGCAAACCCTCCAGCCATTCCTTGGAAACCAAATACAGGGTTGCTATGAGTGGGAACCAACTTGATGGCAGTTAACAACAATGAAGGAAACACTACCAAAAAAGGGATTCATTTCTATTCTTGTGAAGGAAAACATGGTTATAGGTCTATCTAACACAGAATCAGACACATAATCAAATAAAAAAATAAAAAAACTCATTGTCTTGGAATCTATTCCGACTGATAAACCTGTAGGATAGAGCAGAACTGCCCAATAGACTTGCAGGTCTGTAAGTCTTTATGAAAGCAGGGTGGTGTTGGTTGGTGGTTATATGCCACGAAGTCGGTTCCGACTCATAGCAACCCTAGACAGAGTTTCTGAGGCTGTAAAAGTTTTCGGGAGCAGAAAACCTTATCTTTCTCCCACAGAACAGCTGGTAGTTTTGAACTGTTGGCCCTGAGGTTAGCAGACCGATTTGTAACCACACCACTACCAGATCTCCTTCATAAAAGCATTGTTGTTGTTGTTAAGTGCCATCGAGTCGGTTCCGACCCATAGCGACCCTGAACAGGGTTTCCGAGGGTGTAAATCTTTATGGGAGTAGAAAGCCTCATCTTTCTCCCGCGGAGCGGCTGGTAGTTTCGAACCGCTGACCTTAAGGTTCACAGCCCGATTCGTAACCACTACGCTACCAGAGTTGCCACATTTTTCACTGGAGAGCCAGCTGGTGGATTTGAACTACCAATTTTTAGGTTAGCTTCCCACACTTAAACTGCTGCAGAACCAGAACTCCTAACAGACACATAATGAGTCCTCAATAAATATATATGAATGAATCAATATCTGAGTCACTAAAGGCAATTGTTGTTGTTGTTAAGCACCGTGGAGTCGGTTCTGACTCATAATGACCCTGCACAGGGATTACGAGGCTATAAATCTTTACGGGAGCAAAAAGCTTCATCTTTCTCCCGCGGAACAACTGGTAGTTTCAAACTGCCAACCTTGAGGTTAGCAGCCCAATTCATAACCACTACACTACAATTAGTCCTATGAAAAGCCTGCAGTTCTATTGCTAGAGAGCTTCATGTCCTGCTGTTCTGGTCTTACAGGGCACACAAATGATTCTACCTCTGCCCTTGTGGACAGACTCCCTGATAGACATTTACCTGGAATTTCCTCAAACCATTCCTACTAGACTGCTGAGTTCTAGGGGTATTAAGACTTGTCAGATTCTCTAAAAGAACTCCCAGTAGGCTGTGGACATCCATTTTATAGATACTGCAGAGTTGAGATGATGTCTTCTTCATTTAGTGTGTGGGCTGACACCTTGAAGAATCACTGCCATTCCCACAAGTGCATATATTTATTGGACTTCTGGTATGGCTCCGTAGGATCAGCACTGGACTGTGAGCCACAAGGTTAGCAATTCAAACCCACCAGCTGCTCCATGGAAACCCTAAAAAGAGTTGTTAAGAGTTGGAAATAACTCGACAGCACTTGAACAACAAGTTCTCTGGCACTGTAGGATATGTACTGGGCTGCGAACCACAAGGTCAGCAGTTCAAATCCACCAGCTGTTCCTCAGAAATCCTATAAAGTGTTGCTATGAGTTGAAATTGACTTGACAGTACATAACAACAACATGTTAATACATGAGGTGCCCTGGTGGCACAATGGTTAAAGCACTCTGCTAATAATTTAAAATTCCGTGGTTCAAATCTACAAGGTGCTCCACAGGAGAAAGATGTGACATTTCTGCTACTGTAAAGACTTACAGTCAGGGAAGCCCAGTGGCGTAGTTCTATTCTGTCCTCTAGGGTGTACTAATGAGTCAGACTCAACTGATGGTAACGAGTTTGGTTTGGTTGTTTAGAAAGTTCCACTTCCTCTCCTACCCTTTCATTTTCTAACTTCTATCAGCAAAGTGCCATGAGCTGTCAGAAGAACCAATAGATCTGTTTTGGAAGAA
>NW_006408532.1:31425935-31427474 GCF_000296735.1 Chrysochloris asiatica | reverse complement strand
ATCAATGCTGGCGGGGATGTGGAGAGACTGGGATGCTCCTGCATTGCTGGTGGGATTGCAAAATGGTCCAGCCACTCTGGAAAGCAATATAGAACTTCCCAGAAGGTTGGATATAGAAATACCTTATGATCCAGCAATTCCCCTACTTGGTATTTATCCACAAGTAATACGAACCATAACACAAGTAGATATATGCACACCAATGTTCATAGCAGCACTATTTACAATAGCAAAAAGATGGAGATAGCCTAAGTGCCCATTCACTGAAGAATGGATAAATAAAGTGTGGTACATACACACAATGGAATATTACGCTACCTTGACGAATAACAAGGAAGCTGCAAGCCACCACATAACATGGATGAACCTTGAGGACATTATGTTGAGTGAAATTTGTCAGTCACAAAATGAGAAATACTGCATACGACTTCTACTGTAAAAGACTAAGAAAAAGAATCCATACTAAAGGGTGGGGGGGGAGGGAATTCTTTGCTGGTTACCTGGCTGTGGGGTGTGGGGTGAGGGGAGGGAGGGGAAGGTGGAGCACAGGGTAGGGAATAGACACAGGATAGTTTGGATGCCATGGAGGGACAAAACACAAGAAGGGGTAGGGGCATTGAAAAACAAAGCAGACAGGAAAACTATTAGGCAGGTTTGCAAGGGCTAAGTGGGACAGAGGTAAATAATGACGTATGAACAACCTTGGAACAGCAGGACTTTGAGATACAGGGATTGAGACATGGTTGGAATGGGGAAAGGGGGGGAAATAATGTTAAGATGCTTGGCTGTCTTTCGAATCTTGGTTTTCCTTGCATTATAAAATAGACACTAGAGGGGGAGAGAAAGGAATAGCCGGAAATATCACCATAGAAAGCTTGTAATTCTGTCTTCTGCCTATAACTGATTAAAATACCTAAAATGGGGCTACAACATGCCCAGTGAAGGAGGCTTCCTGCTGAACTGCATCCAGAATCTTCTGAGGTGGGAAATTTCCACTTGAAAGGACAAGCAGACCAGCCTGGAGTGACTAGAAGAACAGAAGGTAAAGATACTTCTTGAAAGAAAGACTGACAGGAAAAATACAAAACAATATAGCCAGTCCGACTGATTACTATAAGAACAAGCAAATTGCTCACCCAGGAGACATCAAGGCAAGTGGTCGGGTCCCCTCAGGGCAAACTTCCTTCCAAGACTAAGACTAAATGGGAATACATGTTCTGATCAGTGACCACGTTCATCACCGATAAGGGGAAGTGAGGAGAAAACAGCAATGAAGCTGCCAGCTAAGCCCTACAATGTTCAATAGACTCCTGTGAACCCAGGTGAAGACCTGGTTGGTCAGCAGTGTGTCAAGACCTGGGGACTCTTGGGCCCAGAGTCAGTGACATAGCCACAGAGGACTAAAGTGGAGAGTGAAAAGTCCAACTGATAAGAAGAGAGGGCATATGCACAAGAACACCCACACTTGCAGATAATACCCACTTGACCTGGCTTCAATAACTGGATGATCAGAGCTCAACTAGAAGAAGAAAGAAGAGG
>NW_006408532.1:31414147-31425335 GCF_000296735.1 Chrysochloris asiatica | reverse complement strand
AGGCTTGCAGGGTATACCCTTTGGTTGGTTGATGATGCATGGAGGGGATTGTAACCATGGCAATGAAATGCTATACGATAGAATGAATGCAAAACTAATGTTCTCCCATGTAAAGTATCACATAATTTATAATAAAACATTTTTTAAAAATTGAATCATATGTGGTCTTTTGTGAGTGGTTTCTTTCACATTGGATAATGTTATTAATGTTCATCTGTATTGTAACATGTTACATACACTTCAATTCTTTTTATTGCTGAATAATATGCTACAATATAATATAGACCTATAATACCCATTTTGTTTATCCATTGGATAGATGAAAGTCTCTTAGTTATTTTCACCTTTTTACAATTATGAATAATGTTTCTCTAGACACTTATATGGAGTCCTGTCATGGCACTATAAAACAAGCACTGGACTGCAATTTCAGCTTGAACTGCAAAGTCAGCAGTTCAAAGTCACCAGCAAATCCTCGGAAGCCCTATACAGGATTGATGGTACTTGATAACAGCAAAGCACTTATGTGGCAGCACTGTGGCTCTGTATAATAAGCACTGGACTTCTAACCACAAAGCCAGAAGTTCAATCCCACCAACTGATCTTTGCGAGAAAGGTGAGGCTTTCTGCTCAAAATGTTTACAGCTTCAAAAACCCCATAAATGAGTTGGAAGTTACTGTACGGCACTAAGGAACAACAGCAAACACTTATGTACAAGCTGTTTGTATAAACACAGATTTTCATTTTTCTTGGGTATGTATCTGAAAGTAGAATTGCTAGGTCCTATAGTAACTCTGTGTTTAACCATTTAAGGAGTTGTCAGACTGTTTACCAAAGCGGCTATACTATTTTACTTTCCTAACAAGCAGTGTGTGAGGGATCCCATTTCCTTACTTCCTTGCCACCACTTGTTAATGTCTTGGTTTTCTATTCCAGCCTTCCTGTTGTGGTGCTGAGGTGCCATCCTGTCTAATTTTGACTCCTAGAGACCTCATGTGACAAAGTAGAACTGCCCTATTGGGTTTGTAAGACTGTAATCGTTACGGGAGCTGACCGCCTGATCGCTCTTTGTGGAGCTGCTGAGTACATTTAAACAGGTAACTTGATTTTGTGACAAAAACGCTTAGCCATTGCATCACCAGCACTGCTTGCTGTCTTAGTTGGTTGAACTATCAAAATGTGGATTTGATTTGCATTCTCCTGATGCCTAGTAATACCAAGCATCGGTTTTATGTAATTGTTTACTTTTAATAGCATTTTGGAGTTCTGGTGCTATAGGATAAGCACTGGACTGCTAATTGCAAGGTTGGCATTTCAAACCCACCAGCCACTTCTCAGAAACCCTATCCAGATTCACGATGAGTTAGAACTGACTTAAAGGCACTTAACAGAAATAATAGAACTTTAGGAAAGAAAGGATATAAATGTTATCTACTATGTTTAACCAAATAGCTCTGGTAGCGTAGTGGTTATGAATCGGGCTGTGAGCTGCAAGGTCAGAAGTTCGAAACTACCAGCTGTTCCATGGGAGAAAGATGAGGCTTTCTGGTCCTGTAAAGATTTACAGCCTTGGAAACTCTATGCAGGGTCTCTATGAGACGGAACTGACTCCACAGCACATAACAACAACAACAACAACAACTATGTTTAACCAGAAACTCAACTCAGTTTAAATATTTAAATTACATATTTGAGAGCATTTATATAGGCATCTCAGGTTATCAATATGTATGGTGGTTTTTTTGTGTGTTTTTTTTTAACTTTTTATTGTGAATTGAGGTAAGGTTTATAGATGAGATCATCAGCTTTATATTCAGCAAATAATACATTTGTTTCATCTCAATGATTGCAATCCCCTCCATGCAACAGCAGTTATCCTGCTTCCTCCCTGTGGTTCTATTTGCATTCCACCCACCTTACTACCCCTTCTCAACTTTGTATCTAGGGAAATGTTGCCCTTTTGATTTTGAATGACCATTCCATGGTGAGCATTCCTCACCAATGCTGTTGTCCTCTCCTATAAACTAATCCACTGCTTTGGTGAAAATTGGGTAATGAGGGAGAGAGAGTTCCTTTCCAGACCTAAAGGATGACAAAGGACCATAAACTTCAGGTTCCTTCAGTCTCTTTCTGACCAGTAAACCCAGTCTTCTTTGTTTGTTGTTGTTGTCATGTGCCATGGAGTCAGTTCTTTGTTTAAATTAGTATTATTAAACAATTTTGAGTTTTGTTCCACATTTTTTCCCACTCTATCTGGGACCATTTGGTAGTGGTAGCTGGGTACTGTCTAGTTCTGGTCTCAGAGTTGTGGAGACCGGTGTTCACATGTTCCTTTAGTCTATTAGACTAATTGATTCCAAGCTTCAACAATTCTTATTGCTCTTCTTTCTTCTGCACTTGAAGAGAACAATGGCTGCACCTTAGATGACCACTCATGGGCATTCAAGATCTCCAACAGTGCTCTCCAAAGCAGGATGTAGAACATTTTTGTGGACTATGTTATACCAGTTGATCACCTGATCTCTCGCCTGTGGAGCTGCTGAATACATTTGAACAGGTAACTTTTGATTTTGTGACAAAAGCGCTTTACCATTACTCCAACAGGCCTTCACCTTGACTATAGTGGCTTGAAGTACTATCACAATGTGGGTTTGATTTGCATTTTTCCTGATGAATAATAAAACCCCAGGCCCATCAACTCATTGTCTTAGGATGTTAGATAATATCAAAGAAGGTTTCATCATTTTTCTTGCTGTATGTGCCACGACATTTATAGTTGTGTTTGTAGGAAAGGTAGATAGATATTCATGTACAAATATCCTCTTTCAATCTCATATATTTGTGGAATATATAAATATATATTTCCACTCTCCCACCCTTACCCATTCAGCCTATGTCTCAATCCATGTATCTATGCACAGAACACTTGTTCCAAGGTTGTGTTTCTATCACTATCTACATCTTCCCCTTTTAGGCTATGCATACCTCTCTGTGTTTTCACCTGTCTTTATCATTCTTCTGCCACCCTTCCTCCTTTTGTATATTGCCCTCCCCATATCCTGAGCTAACACGTGAGTTTTTTACTCTTACAAGTTTTGCATATTTCACTTATTATTTGATTGTTGTTGTTAAGGTCCATCAAGTTGGTTCTGACACAGTGACCCTGTTCAGGTTTTCAAGGAGTTTCTGGTAGGTTTGAACCACCAGCTTGTGGTTCGCAGTCCAGGGCTTATCCTGCAGAGCCACACCAGGAGTCCAAGGGGATACAACATTGTGTATTGAAATTGCTAGGTAAGATTACTTCTGGTGTTGGAGAGTGGCCAGGAATTCACTCAAATGACCCCCACAGAGTTGTTGTCTGTAGAGTAAACAAGAATTAATAGCCAAAGTCTATAAAGCTCAGTGTTTTTAATCATCAATGCTATGTGCCTCTGTTGTAGAAGAGTTTGTTATTCATGGTAAGTGTAAAAGGAGTGGATTTCTGTCAGAGGTTGGAGCTTGACGTAGGGCACAGGACATAGCTACTAAGGGATACCTAGGTGTTTAAATGAACTTACGCACTATGATTAAAGATGAAAAGTTGGTGTGTATTATAAGTGCTAAATGATCCTGGTGAAGGTTAGTTATTGTGTACATAAGGAGCTCTATTATTCTGTCTTCTTTTCTGCGTGTTTGAACATTTCTACAATAAAGCTTTAGAAGAAAGGTACTGGGTTCCTTAGGGAGAGAGGACTAAGAATACCTAGGGCACAGTTGAATGTGTCCATCAAGACTAGAGCTTAGCCATCTCCATAAAGAACATTTCAGGAAGTTTAATTTTTTTTTAGGATGTGGGACCTCTGAGAAACTAACATAAAAGGAAGGAGAAAAAAGGGATAGGTTACAGTGGTTTTGGGAGGCTTTTGGATAAAAATGTTCCCATCTGGTGGCTTCTGTTTCCTCTGTAAACTGTGGATCTAGCACTTCCACTGAGCCTGTGAAGCTAAACCAAGTTTGAGGCAAGTGAAACAGTAATGTAAATTCCACTAGAACAAATAGCTGTGTTTTGTTTACTGATGAGTCCCACATACTTAGAACAACAGAGTCAAGCACATAAGTACTTGAAAAGTCCTTGTGGGTTGATAAGGAATGATTTCCAGATGTGTGAGTCCTGGTGTGGCACTGTGGGTTAATGCACTGGATTGTAAAATAGGTTTGAACCATAAGATCGGTGGTTTAAGTACACCAGCTGTTCCTCAGAAACCCTATACAGAGTCACCATGGGTCAGAACTGACTTGACAGCACTTAACAATAACAAAAGAATGCTTTCCAGAGCTGATCCTGACTTTATTGTAGAACCAGTATACTGGATTGTGTGGTTGTATCCAATAGTAATCAGACATGTATGTGTCAGAGTGCACATTTGGAAAAGACAGAGATAAGCTTTTGCCAAGCAAGGATTAGAGAATGGATGTGACCATTTGAAGTGTGGTTTTTGGAATTTTGGTTACACGACTGACACTTGGAGATGGAGGAAATGCAGGGACAAGATTGACAAAAGATGAGAACCAAGTAGAAGAATTAATGACTTGGTGTTCCTAAATTTAAACTGTACAAATTGAGGACATAAGCTGGAAGGATAGAGAGATTAGTTCAAAAGGAAGAATGTCAGACTGCATTTTTCCAGTAATCAAAATGTGTTCCCGATGATAAATCATAAGATGTGAACTGGAATGGGGGTAAAGGACTCTAAGGCATAGTGAGTGCGAGATCAGATGTTGGATTCCTCCCACTGATTCATCCCATTTTCTGGTCTAGACTCTATCCACCTTTTGTCCCTCCCTGGGTCCCAAAAGAATATGAATTAATTCTTCCTTCAGTCATAAGCCTCAGATATTGAACTGTCAAAGGTTTGACTCTGGACAAGAAGCCAGTAAGAGATGAGTATAGTAGACATCTGTTTTGATTTGGTTTTTATTTTGGCATTCAGCATTCACTTATCTTCTGAAAATATTTCCTCTATTCCTCTGAGGAATTCACTCCATTCTTGAGTCTCAGCTCATATGCAAGTAGAGATTCCTTCTGTGCATACTTCTGTATTAAGAGTAGTTGTGCATGGTCTTAATGAAAAAAAGCATTCTATGGAAGTCCATGGTGAGCCCCCAAACATCTTTATCTCTGGTGGATGATCTAGGGCTTGCTTATGCTGCATGAGCTTCAGGTTTTCTGGATATATGACTCCACCAAGCCCATGAAGTTCACCAGGTGGTACCTCCATCCTGATGAGTGAACTGTGTACACACTAAGGACAAGATCTTACACATTGTCATCTAGCATGGCTGAACGAGAGGCACCAAGGTCATCTGTCCTAAATAGTGGGTTATGCCATCATGCCTGACCACATCCTTGCCATATTAATACTGTCGTGTGTCCTGATCATGCTTAAAGAAATGGCAACTAGATCCAATTGGGGAAGACAGAACTGAACAAAATCATGATATAGGGATGATGAGCCAAAAGCCATGGTTCTTTCCAAAAGATTTTTCTTTTCCCCTGTTGTGAATGGAATTATGTCCTCCCCCTCTCCCCCAATATGTGCCAGGCTTGGTTGACTCTTGGGTTGGCAGTCATGTAATGATGTAATGTGATAGTTATCTGATGGTCCTCCATGATGTGATCTGATATTATCAGCCAGTATAAGGATTAAGAGTAGAAGATAACAACACCTTTAATCCTGTCACAGCCCTGAGCAGGAGACAAAAGAAGAAAGAAGTGAGCAGAGATCAGAGGGACCTACTACCACGAAAAAGAGCTAAGGGTGGAGTGTGTCCTTTGGATCTGGAGCCTCTGCACTGTGAATCTCCTAGATCCAGGGGGAGAGATTGATGCCAACACACATGGAGATCTGCAAGGAATTCTAGGTCTACAAGGAATGTTGGGCCTACTGATGCTAAATAATGACAAGACAACAGCAAGATAAAGCCCCTGTAGCCATCACTCTAAGTTTGGATTAACCTCCTAAACTGTGAGAGAATATATTTTTTGTTAAACCCAGCCACTTGAGGTCATCTGTTATAACAGCACTAGATTATTAAGGCATCCTCTGTTCATTTTTTTCTGCCATTCCCAGTTTAACGCAATCTGTTCCTTATAATCTTTGCTTGCTTTTAAGTTGGAAGCTGGGTGGATGCCTAGTCAATAATCTTACTATTGACAGAGAGATGATCCCTTGCCTGCAAAAAATTCCACCCATCAAGGTATGCTGAAGAAATATCCTGGGAAGGGAAAACAGCGATGTCAAGTTCAAGTGTGCTTCCCCAAAGGTTAGCATGCCCTACATGACAGGTTCTTACGAAGCATCAACCCAGTACTTAGGACTTGCCCCAACTTGTCAGGTGTCCACTACAGCAGTACTCCCTAAACACCCCTACCCTCAAAATTCACCTACATGTATAATCCTATAGTCCTATTTTTTTTTATAAAGCAGGATTAAAACACTATTTTCTGAAAAATACGTCCACCCATGATCTCTCTTTAAAGGAGGAGGAAGAATCATTAAGTCTAACATACATGGGAAGCAGGGCCCATCACTAACTTTATCAGGGAGGGAAAGGACATTTGTAGGGCAGGTGCTTTCCAGGGGACTAGGAGCTATGGTAGCGTAGTGGTTATGAATTGGGCTGCGAACTGCAAGGTCGGCAGTTCGAAACTACCAGCCGTTCCACAGGAGAAAGATGAGGCTTTCTGCTCCCATAACGATATACAGCCCTGGAAACCCTGTACAGGGTCGCTATGAGTCGAAACTGACACCACAGCACATAACCACCACCACCAGGGAGCTTTTAGAGGCTAAAGAAAGCCATCAGTGGGTGCTGAAATAACTCCTTTCCCTAAATCCAAACTATGGGATACCCAAAACCTGGGCCCAAACACAATACACATGGAAACAGTACTCATAAGAAACATTTATTGAAAGGACCAGTAACACTAACACAAAAGACTGATTTTGTGGAGGGAAATTTTATTCCTGAGAAGTACTGGAGAAGCGGCAAATCTCTGAATGCAGTGCCTTCAGCAGTGGAGAAGGTAGTCTGAGGCACCTGGTAGGCTTGACTGATGATGGTGGGTCCAGAATAAGGTGAAAAGCCCGTGGAGGGAACATATGGAGGCTGTCTCTGAAAAGATGTGGCCTTTGAACCCCTTCATTTTTGGGGAATGGCTGTATCTGACCCTGATAAGCTTAGGAGAGAACTTGCTGGCTGCAGACTATGGTACCTCCTTCATAGAAGGAAGCATTGGAGTTTAAGAAAAAATGCTCTGGACAGCTTCTGCCTGCGCCTTGATTTCCCCCAAACTTTATATGGGTGTGAAGGAGTTACTGGGGCAGGTGGCCTCTATTTCTGACCTATTCCCTACTTTCTGTTCTTGGGACTTCCCATTCTGGATGCTTTCTACCTGGGCCTCTACTCTGCATAGAGGACTGCATGGAGCTGCCTTTTAGGGGGTTGGGGGTGGCGGGGGCAGATAGGGGTTTCCTACCCTTGGGATTTCATTTTTTCATGAAGTTAAAGCCTAAAGCATTTTATCTTCCTCCTGAAGTAACTTTCAGGAGACTGTCCTTTCAGTGACAGGAATTGGGAAGACCAGCTCTGAGAAGGCTCTTGGCATGTACTCTCCTGAGCATGGTAGATCTTTCTGGTTGGTGATATCCCCAACCCTGATCTTCTCTCCCCAGCTCTTCTATTTTGGGTCTCTGAGGGTTCACTGTCTTTGGAGTCACTGGTGAGTAATTATCCTGGCACTTTCCTAAGCTGTGCTTCTAGACCCAGGGCTCCTGCTGCTCTGTATGGACCTCAGTGTCTTCCCCGTGGGCATATAGCACCTGTGGAGCTCCCATGTAACTACTGGGAACATGAATGTGAGATTGAGTCATTTCACAGTGAGACGGTGGGAGCCATACTATGTTGAACTGGTATTCTTGGCATTCGGGGAGTTTTTGTCATGTTAGTTTCTGGTTTACTGAAGCTCACAATTTTTCTTTGGGAATTTCCCTGCTCTCTGGTTCTTACAGTGTGACTAGGCTATGGGTTCTTACGCTTGAATATCTCCCTGGGGCCACTGATCATGGAGCATGTTTTAAATTGTGAACCATGACATTGCCCTGAAGTATTCATCCTATATCCTTGGAAGTTGTGCTCTTGTCCTTTGGCTGATTTTCCATCCCTGTTTGAATTGTGGGCAGATCAGGGCAGTGTCTGTTGGATACTATAGTCTTCGTCTGACGTATTTTGTCTCTGCTTCTCTGTCTGAGAGATGTTACATCCTCAGAGCTTTGCCCCTGGTTCTTGTCCTGTTCTTCTCTATTTGAAGGTTTTCTAGTCTCTCATACAAGCCTTTCACCCCATTATCATTTACTTCCTTACTGTCACACTGTTTAAATTCTTGGCTCCATGAGAGCCTATAGGTGTTTTTTGTATCAGACTCTTTAGGACGTTTCTCTGGTGGTTTCATCCATTAAAGCAACTCAAGGAATCTTCGATGTAGGCCCCACCATTGTTGGATGAGCCTTTTTCTGAGATGATTTTCTCACTTTTTGTACTTCACTATCAAGAGGAAAGTTGCCAGGAAGTATAGATATTGGAGGCTGTGCTTGGTGGGGATAGTGGTGCTTATTAGGAAACTTATGAGCTAGAGAGAAAAAGTCTTCCTGAACATTTTGAACAGCCTTAGATACACCCCACAAGCCTTCCAGTTGTTTCTTCAGCACATGCCATCTCTACCTAGTGAATTTGTTCTTCACTGCGAGACTGTGCCTCATTCTGGGGTCTGTATAAAGACACTCCAGATGTCCTAATCTGGCATGAAGAAGGAGGTGGGTGTTGGAGCTGGGGTTGAAGGTGAGCCTGGAGCTGGAATGGAATAAGATGTAAACGCTGGGATTGGGTCAAGGTTTGAGGCAAGATTCGAGGCTGAATCTCAGGGAAGGACAGAGGTGGCAGATGGGAAAGTAATTGGGAATCTATATCTTCAGTTTCAACTGGGGGAGCATTTGAAATTTGATTGAAATAGACATGGTTGCCGTAGGTCAGAACTGACTCAATGGCACTTAACAACAACAGACAAAAGCAGAGGAACAGCCAGCTGATGTTAGAATAGGGCATACCAGGGACTCATTTGCACAGAAGGGAGACTCCAAAAGAGCTGGATGTGTTTCTGATGTACATGGTTAGGATATGGAGACTCTTGATGAATGTGAAGTTTTTGTGCTTTGTTTAAGAAATCACTTCTCTTTTTCACCTGTCTCTTCAGGAGAGCCAGGCATCAATGGGACAGGAGCTCACTCTGGTTCTGTAAGGATCCTTACACAAAGGAGGGCATCCTCATCATTGGAAGCACCTTGCTGCCTGAAGCAGCTCAGCACTGAGAAAATACATCGTAGACAGAGTTCCAAGCCCACGTAAGAGCTTTGACACAGTTATCAAAAGTTATTGAGCATGTAGCCAACAGCAAGGAAGATGAATCCCTCACATCCCCCTATCACTCAGCCCAGAACAACCATCTACCCCTACCTTCCAACTGTACATTTTCACCAAACCATGTATTTACTTTAGTGAAAATTTCTGTTTATCCTACCATTGATCTTGATAAGGGAATGCACTGGCTCCATAGGATAAGCACCTGACTACAAACCACAGGGTCACTGGTTTGAGCTCACCAGACCCTACTAAGAAGAAAGATGAGGCTTTCTGCTTCCACAAACATTTATAACCTTTGAAACACTATACAGAAAGATGTTTACCTATGTTTTATTGACTATGCAAAGGGATTCAACTGTATGGATCATGATAAACTATAGACAACATTTCAACAAATGAGTATTCTGGAACATTTCATTGTGCACATGAGGAACCTATACACAAACAAGAGACAGTAGTTCGAACAGAACAAGTGGACACTGAATGAATTAAGGTCAGAAAAGGTGTGTGCCGGGGTTGAATTCTTTCACCATGCTTATGTAATTTATATACTGAGTATATAATCTGAGAAGCTGGATTATATGAAGAAGAATATGGAATCAGGGTTAGAGGAAGACTCATTAAAAACCTGTGGTACACAGATGATACAATCTTGCTGATAGTGAAGAGGACTTAAAATACTTGCTTATGAAGATCAAGACCACAGCTTTCGGTATGAGTGCACCTCAATGTAAAGAAAACAAATCCTCACCATTGGACCAATAAATAGTATCATGATAAATGGAGAAAATATTGAAGTTGTCAAAGACTTCATTGGATCCACCATTAACACTCATGGAAACAGCAGTCAAGAAATCAAACAACGTATAACATTGGATAAAACTGATGTATTGGGTAAAACTGATGCACAAGACCTCTTTTAAAGTGTCCAAGAGCAAAGATGACAGTTTGATGACTAACGTGTTCCTGATCCAAGCCATGGTATTTTCAGCAGCCTCATATACAAATGAAAGTAGGACAATGAATAAGGAAGACTGTAGAAGAATTGATGAATTTGGGTTCTGTTGTTAGAGAGGAATATTAAAAGAAGCATGGACTGCCAAAAGAACAAACAAATCTGTGTTGGTTGGGAGAAGTGTCACCACAATGCTCCTTAGAAGCCAAGATGTCCAGATTTGTCTCTTATACTTTGGACATACTACCAAGTGTAACCAGTCCCTGGAGAAGAACATTATGCTTGGTACAGTGGAGGGTCAGGGAAATATTTCGAAGAAGACCCCAGATGAGAAGGATTGGCACAGTGGCAGCAGAAGTGGACTCAAGCGTAGCAATTGTGAGGATGGCGCAGGACTGGGCAATGTTTCTTTCTGTTGTACATAGGATCATTATGGGTCAGAACCAACTTGATGGCACCTAACAACATCAACAACATAATCTTGATATGACTTTAGACCCTCCATACTTCCTTTCCAACACAACCTTAGATTTTTATTCCAGCCATCCTATCTATTTTTTACTCTTAGAGACCTCATATGACAAAGTAGAACTGTCCTATTGGGTTTTTAAGTCTTTATTCATCATGGGAGCATTTCACACAATCTCTCTCCTGTGGAGCTGCTGAGTACATCTGAACAGCTAACTTTTTAGTTGTTGTTGTTGTTGTTGTCAGGTGCCATCGAGTCGGAACTGACTCATAGCGACCCCATGCACAGCAGAACGAAACAATGTTCG
>NW_006408532.1:31317359-31412466 GCF_000296735.1 Chrysochloris asiatica | reverse complement strand
TTCAGCTCTTGCACCTCTTCAATTTTTCCATTTGCTTTGGCTTCTCTACGTTGGAGAGCAAGTTTCAGAGTCTCTTCTGACATCCATCTTGATCTTTTCATTTAACCATTGCACAACCAGGGCTGGTCTCTGACTATTTTAGTGAGTTGAAGTACTATCACAATGCGATTTTGATTTGCATTTTTCTAATGACTAAGCATCTTTTGATGTAATCGTTTACTTTTAATAGCATTTTGGAGTCCTGGTGTGGCTCTGTAGGATAAACAGTGGAAGGTTGGCATATCAAACTCACCAGTCACTCCTCAGAAACCCTATACTGGGATGCTATGACATGGAACCAATTCAACCACACTTAGCAGCAACAACAATAGCATTTTAAGAAAGAGAGGAGATACATTTGATCTATTACTATGTTTAACCAGAAATGCAACTCATTTTAAATATTTAGAATCTGATTATGAAAGCATTTGATTACGGTCTTGAAAACACAGTATGGTAGTTCTACTTGGTCACAGGTAGTCAGTCTCTAGGGGGTGAAAATCTACCTGATGGCACCTAACCACAACACCAGGAAGATTGTAATAGAAAAGTAAGATACTAACAAGTGTTGGAAAGGAAATAAGGAAACGGGAATAGTGATTGGTCATATATCAGAGGGCGCATTTGGAAAAGAGATGAGATGTTGCCAAACAATGATTAAAGGAGACCTGATGGGCCCATTTGAAGTTCAGTATTTTGAATGTAGGTTACATAACTGATCATGAAGTGTACTTGGAGATGGAAGAAATGAAGAGATTGGCAAATAGATGAGAACAAAGTAGAATAATTAATGATATGGTATTCCTAAATTTAAACTTTGCAAATTCAGGACATAAGCTGGAAGAATAAAGAGATGAGTACAAAAGGAAGAATGTCACACTTCATTTTTCCAGATAGCAAAGGTGTTCCGATGATAATCCCTAAGATCTGAACTGGCATGGCAATAAAGGACTCTAAGGTGTACAGAATGGGAGACCAGATTTTGCCTAATGTATTCGCATGGATGTGAGGTCCTCCCACCTCCTGATCTAGCCATCTCACTTTTTGTCACTTGCCAGGTCTCCACAGAATCTTCATTTTGCCTTTATTCATGAGCCTCAGATAATGAATTGTCAAAGGTTTGACTCTGGACAAGAAGATGGAAGTGGGGCAGTGAGAGCTAGCTACAGTAGACTTTGGTTTTGGTTTTGTTTTGCTTTGTTTTTGATATCTAGCAGTCACTTACCTTCTAGAAATATTCTATTCCTCTGAAGAATTAACTCTATTCTTGAGTTTCAGTCCATATACAAGTGGCGTTTCTTTCTGTCCACACCCGTGTTAAGGGTCGCTGTGTTCATGGTCTTGGTGGAAAAAAAAAAAAAAAAAACTATGGAAGTCCATGGTGAGCCCCCAAACATCTGCTTCCATAGTGCATGATCGAGGGCTCCCCTATACTGCCTAACTTTCAGATTTCCTGGAAAGAACATGGTTCTGCCAAGGCCATGAAGATCACAAGGTGACATTGCTATCCTGATGAATAAAGTGTACACATTAAGGACAAGATCTTACACATTGTCATTTGCATGGCTAGAAGGACCTCTTCCCTAAAGAGGGTGATGCCATACCTGACTGCATCCTTCTAGTATTAATACTGTCCTATGTACATTACTACCACAATAGCATCAGTATACTCTGCGGTACCCTGATCATCAAGGAAATGGCTACTGGATTCGATTGGAGAAGAGGGAGCCAAACAAAACCTTGATAATAGGGATACTGAGACGTAAACCATTGTTCTTTCAGTAAGACTTGATGGAACTATATCCCCACAAAATATGTGTCAGGCTAAGTTGGGTCTTCATTTTGTTTAGCAGTCATGTTAATGGTGTAATGTGCAGTAGTCTGTGATAAGTAAGGTTTTGTGCCAACTTGACTTGGCCAGGAATCCTAGTGGTTTGGCAATTGAAATGTGGTAATCTCCAGGGTAAAACCCAATACAGGCATAGTTAACTATGATTGGCTATGAACAGACAGTTAACTCTATGGTGATTGGCTATGAGCAACCAATCAATTAAAAGGATGTTTACTTGGGAGTGTGCCCTGCTCCCAATATAATGGACATGTAGGAAAAGTTTAGCCACTCCACCTGGTGAGTTTGTTCTTCACTAAGAGACTGTGCCTCATTCTGGGGTCTGTCTAAAGGCATTCCAGATGTCCAAATATGGCATGGAGAAGGTGGTGGGTGTTGGAGCTGGGGTTGAAGGTGAGCCTGGAGCTGAACTGGAATGAGATGTAAATGCTGGTATTGGGGCAAGGTTTGAGGCAAGATACGAGGCTGAATCTCAGGGAAGGCAGATGGTAAAATAATTGGAAATCTGTATCTTTGGTTTCAACTGGAGGAGCATTTGAAACTTTATTGAAATAGACAAAAGCAAAGGAACAGTCAGTTGAGATTAGAAGACACCAGAGATCCACTGTGCAGAGAAGGCAAACCCCATTAGAGCTGGATGTTTGACATACATGGTTGGGCTATGGAGACTTTTGATGAATATGAAGTTTCTCTGCTCTGCTCAGGAAATCACTTCTTTTTACCTGCCTCTCCAAGAGAGCCAGGACCTCAACTCAGAAGAGAGAAGTCACCAGTCTTTACAGAGTGGGTCCTAGTGTTTACTCCAAAGCAGAACTGTGGTTTAGAGTCCTGTGTTATGTCAAAGTGGAGGGGATCAAGTTCTTGGCATCACTCCACCAGAATTCTGGACTAGACACAAGAGAAAGATTTGTGCCTCTGAGTGTTGGTAAACACTGGGCAAGCCCACCAGTACTTGTTGCAGTTAAGTTCTCAGGGACAGGATTCTGTGAGATAGATGTTAATGCAGATTACGTGACAGTTAAAGTGCATTCTGGTGGTGGTGAGGTTGTCAGGGTTGATGGTGTGTAATGACAAGTGAATTTTTCACAGGACAAATCTGGTGAAGGGTTCATATCTCGAGACAAGGCGTCGTCAAGTGAAAAGATGGTGGTTAGAGACAAATCGGAATCTGCTTGTAGAACATGATCCACTTTCTGAGTTTGATGTAGTTGAAATGGGAGGCTGATGGGTGGTTGGGATGGAAAATGTTCCCTTGAGAAAGTGGAATCTACCGGTTCTGGTGGCAGAGAGTCACATGATGGTGAAGATGACTTCATATCAACTAAGGGGGTTGTCAAAGAGAAAGAGACAGTGGACTCAGGCAGAGAGACGGGTATTGGGTTCTCTAGAGGCTCTTCTGAGGAGGCCAGCATGTAAGATGATTCACTGGTAGATGTGGTGGAATCCATAGAGGACACACAAGGAACAGCAGCATCTTCCATGGGCTCCCCAAACAATAGCCGACTGACCTCAGCAGTTGCTCTGTTACACACCTCACAGGAGGGATCTGGACATAACATTTGACGAAAGCGGCTGGTATCAGAATGGTGACCCAGGGGGCTGCAGAGATAAAAAGTACAAAGCTGCCGCCAAGTCCAGTACAAGAACAAGTGCCTACTGGCCTAGCAGGGGTGGGACCACCTGAAGTCTTCAGCCCTTTTCCTACCCTCCTCACATCTGAAAGTGACTTCACAATGCACCTACCCTCCCGAAGGCCTTCATTCCCATTTCTGTTGCTATGGCAACCTATCTTATGACATAAGAGGTTGCACTGAAGCCTGAAATTGCACCAGGACTGATGTTAGGGTGTCAGTTCTGACTCGTGCTTACCCCACATGTATCAGAGCACAACTGTGTTCCATAAGACTTTCAATGTCTGATATTTCAAAAGTAGACTGCCAGGCATATTCACCAATGTGCCTCTGCGTAGACTTGAGTCTCCAGTATTTTTTGTTGATCAGCAAAGTATGTTCATGGTTTCCACCACCCAGGCACTCTTAGAATTGTATCACTAGCCAAACCAAGTCCACTGCAACCCAATTAATCCTGACTCATAACCATATAAAACAGTACAACTGCCTTACAGTTTGCAAGACTGTAATTCTAGAATTGCCACATCTGTCTCCATAGGAACAACTGATGGATTTGAACTGCCAGCAATTAAAGTTAGCAGCCAAGTGTGTAATTCTCAAGGCCACAAGAGTGCCTTTAAATTGAAATTGCATGTTGTTGTTAAGAGCCATGGAGTCAGTGTCGACTCACAGCAACTCTGTACAGTTTCCAAGGGACTGATGGTCTTGAACTGCTCACCTTGTAGTTACCAGCCCAGTGATTACCCTACAGTGCTATACCAGAACTCCTTAGATTAAAATTACATAGACTGTGCTAAAAAAATAAAATAAAATAAAGAGTAGGAAGGTAAGAGAAAGTCAAATCACCTTTTCAGAACAGAAAGCAACTTTCTTGTCTCCTCTATTTCTCTCTCATAAAGTCTCCAATCTGGAAAAGCAGAGGAGAGGGTTATAAATGGCTGAAGGTAGAAGCATGTGTATCATACAATGTCTCTTTATAGAAGATTCTTGGGATACAAAGATTCTGAAAACTACTGGAAATGAATGTTGTTGTTGTTGTTGTTGAGTGCCATCGAGTCGGGTCCGACCCATAGCGACCCTGTACAGGGTTTCCGAGGGTGTAAATCTTTACGGGAGTAGAAAGCCTCATCTTTCTCCCGCGGAGCGGCTGGTAGTTTCGAACCGCTGACCTTAAGGTTCGCAGCCCGATTCGTAACCACTACGCTACCAGAAATGAATAGACAGTTAAAATCAATAATATTAACAAGGTACCCAAAAGCATGCTGCTTTATCATTTATAAAGTACTTTGATATATCTCGTTCTTTGTGATACTCAGAAACAACCTGTGAGGGACAGAGAACAGTGGTGATTTCATAGAGGACTGTGAGCATCCAGGAAATTAAACTACTTCCCCAAAGTCAGAAAACAGAAATCTGATTCCAAACTCCTCCCTCAACACCTCACACACCCACCTATTAGGCTACACCCTGGGCCCACACCCACCACTGATTCATGCCCATGGGTAGAAAGAGTAGGGAATCTCAGGTTCTAGCTGTTTCTGAGAATAATGTAGCTAACCTAACAGCTGACATCTCTAGAGGTCATGGACCTGGAGCCTCATAGAAAGAAGAGGGAGTCACACTTGGAGAACCTTACCTTGAAATGTTCCACCTTTCCTCCTACTACTCCTGGCTCTGTATTTGCTCTGAGGAAATAAAAACACAATAAAGGACTGTCACTCACTCCTTCCTTTAGGAACCTGGGGACATTGTTGTTGTTAAGTGCCATCGAGTCGATTCCAACCCATAGCAACCCTGTATAGGGTTTCCAAAGAGCAGCTGGTGAGCTTGAACCACCAAACTTGCAGTTCAAACGACTTTGCAGTCTGACACATTAGCCCACAGCACCACACCAGGACATTATCCATAAATAACATGACTTTTATTAATAAAAAATTAGCAAAATCTAGGGAATCCTTCCATGAGATGGACTGTCACGATAGCTACACCTGTGGCCTCAAACATGCAAATGACTGATGGTGCAGAACTGGGTGTCTTTTACTCTCTTATACCTAAGGTTGCAGTGAGTTGGAGCCAATTCCATGGCAGTTAATAGCATTTTAATGAAAAGCACTTCATGTTCCTTTTTATTCATTTCAAAGGTGGTAAAATATATCTCTGGGAACCACAATATTCCTAGTCAATCATGACTGTATTCAAGGACCAACAGCCACATCTACGCTTCTGCAAATAGGACCCTGAATTGCAGCTTGGAATTAGCACTGCGCTACTGATTGTCCCAAAGCCAAAGATGTCTTAGTCATGTGACACCTGATATGGGAATATGACTGGTAATTACGTATTGGGACTCTTTTCTGTAAGGATCCCAAAGTCTCTTATCTAGTACAACAGAATCACAGTATTTGGGGTTTTATGCAGAACTCCTCCACCACACTGAGATATCTAAGCTTCAGATGGAAACCTTAGTCTGCTGAAGCCCTATCCCTGCCTGCTCTCTTCCCTTAGAAGGCCAAAGATCTCCTCAGGCACCTCAGTCTCATCATACTTCCCATCACAGGAAAGCTGTTTATGCCAACATATTTGACTCAGCAAGTGGGAATAAAATCAGAAACCAGAACCTTTGTTGGGAGCTCAGCCCAGGTCTCCTTACCTTTTTGATGCCTTTGTTGATCCACCAGGATGGTGAGTATGTATTCCACAGTGCATAGCACAGGAAGAGAAGGAGCAACCCCAGACAATACAGGAAGGTGAGGGTGAGGTCACTATTGAAAAGAAAGAATAAGAAGCTCCGCAAAGCATCAGGATCGCTATTCAGAAATGAGAGAGAGATCTCCATTATTCTGAACTGCTCTGAGCACCGAGGGGACGGGCTCTGGACTATATAGTCTCAGGCCAGCATGACAAAGTTTTGAAGTCACAAAGGGCTTATGATTGTGATGGAGGGGGCATTCGGAGGCTCTACCCACAGCCCCACCCCCATCTTCCTGTCCAGCCCTACCCTAGCACGCTATTTCTAACTCCACATTTATCTTATTATATATTCACCTAAGTTAATTTTCTCTGTCTATCCATCTGTAACCCAGATCTTACCTGAATTCCCTGTACTGTTTAGAGACTGACTTACACCCCCACTAATTGCCTTGCCTTGAAAGTCGGAAGTGTACTGCCTGGAATTCTTGCTCAAACCCGGACATTTATAATCTTAGGATCACATATGGATTCCAATCACCTCTCCTATAGAACGTGTTTGCCTTCCACCAACACAGATGTAGAGCTTAAAGTTTTGTGAATCTTGAATAGTACCCTAAAAAAACAAAAATTTCACTTTCATCAGCCTTTGTTATCTTCAATCTGAGGGGCTGACTCAAATTATTGAAATTAATAATTTATTATTCAACATTCAAAATTTAAATAATTATAAAATAAATGTAAATAATTAAGCCTTCAAATGATAAGTTTGTATCATTTATTTTTCTGACATTTGTGAAGCTTAAATTCCACACAGTCTTTTGGGACACATGCCTCACACACACACACACACACACACACACACACACACACACAGCCTTTAACAAAATAATCTGCTATTTTCAAATCCAAAATTTCTTCCTTTTACTTCAATCATTTATTTGTCATTCATCCCCACTTCTTACGCTTGCTAAAATACAGATAGTTCCTGTTTCCTACCTCACTTTCCTAACAGGTATGTGATCACCAGCTCCCTTAAAGCCAGGGTTAGTTTGTTATTGTTAATTCCAACGAGATGGAAGCCCTGTATAGGGTTTTCAGGAGTCCAGGTGTGGCGCCGTAGGATAAGCACTCGACCTCAAGGATGGTATGAACTGCTCCTCAGAAACTCTATACAGGGTCGCTGTGAGCCAGAACCAACTCGAATGTACTGAGCAGTAACAACATAAGAGTTTCCAAGGAGCAGCTAGTAGGTTTAAACTATTGCTAGCTCAGCCCTTGGGATGGTACTGTAGGTCTCAGGGGGTATCAAAGCCTGAGGACAGAGTCTAATTGTGAGCATCCTTTCCTGATTACACTTGTGGGCCATCGAAATGGGATCTTTCCCCAGGAGTACCCTGCCACAAAGAAAAGCTGAGTTCTGCTCTAAATAATCACTCTGCATAGGTCCCCACATCTCCTACTTTATTCTGACACTCCTGTGAGGTTTACTAATCCCAATATTTGTCCTCTCTCTTCCTATGTATTTTTTCAAATCTTTGTCATCATAAGAGCTGTCCTCTAAACTGTGTCCTGTCTTTCTCAAACATCCATGGCCTTAGACTATTACCTGGTATCGTGTAAATGGGTGATACAGACTCCCCCTAGGCAGAGTCTTCTTTCAATTCGGCTGGAGCAGGAAGCTTAACTTGAGGGAAAATCTGCCCCAAGTTAATGCCTCCTCCTTCTTAAGGTGCATCCTCAGCCTCACTCATGCCTTCATTTAATAAATACTTACTTACTGCTGGAAACTAGGAGACACAGGTATCTATAGGTCATGGTCTCTGCCCCTCAGGATTTCCAGGGGCTAATGTAGAGAGAAATCTTACCCAGTTCAGGAGATAATTGAGACAGGAGAGATTGTCAGGTAGCATCTGTTCATTGCCAGGTTTTCAGAACAGATGAAAAACAGGAAAGAGATCAGAGGAGGGACAGATACTGTGGGTTCTAGCTGCTCAAATATATCATTCCCTTCAGGAAGGCATCCCCACCTGTCTACTCTGCCCAATTTTCTGATGTTAAGTGCCATTGAGTCACAGCAACCCTGTATAGGATTTCCAAAGAGCACCTGGTAGGTTTGAACTGCTGACCTTTTGGTTAGCAGTCCAGTGCTTATCCTAGAGTGCCACACCAGGACTGTACAGTTCCATAGGACAATGGTCAAAGGACTTTTCTCTTTTAGCATGGCATTCGTTGACCAGATATCCTTAGTTGTACTTTGTGGGCTTTCAGTTAAAATCTATAAAGAAATTTCAATAGGATGACTTCTACCCAAATGCTAATTAATTAGATTACTTTTCTCAACACGAGAGAAGCCCTTTCAAAATGTAAAGGAACGGGATTCTAAAGGCCAAACATTTTCATTTTTCTCTTTTTGAACCATGAAAATGAACTCCCCATTGGTACTGAGTGAGAGATCTGCATAGCGCTTAAATGCTTTTCCAGCTACCTCACTGGAGTTTCATAAACACCCTATTATGTAAACGGGACACATACTATTGTATCAATTTTGTCAATGAAAAAATATCAAAGCTTAGAGAGGGTGACTCCCCTGGATCACACAACAAATAGGTAGGTGAACCCTGACTATAAATCCCCTAGATTCCCGTCTCTTATTAAAACAATGTTCATACATAGTTTTATAAAAGTATGTCCTAGGCCTAAAATTAAAGTAGTCCTATGGCTTTGGATAGTCACATTTGTCTACTAAATGCTGGCAGATGTGGAAATTAAAGAAAGCTATTTTGGTAACCTGTCCCCTCATTGGTTGGTTATGTGCTGTGGAGCCGGTTCTGACTCATAGCGACCCTGTACAGGGTTTCCAAGGTTGTAAATCTTTACGGGAGCAGAAAGCCTCATCTTTCTCCCACAGAACAACTGGTTATTTCGAACTGCTGACCTTAAGGTTTGCAGCCCAATTTGTAACCCCTATGCTACCAGAGCTCCTTATAGGTACCCTCTTCTTTCCACCCTTAGAACTAGTGCCTTTATACTTTTTCTTTATTCCTCTCTTAAGCCTGCTTTCAAGAAATATATTGCATATCACTCTCAGTATGGTGTAAGTGAATAATAAGAATTAAAAATGTTATTCCTCCCAGGAATACATTACATATCTTAAACGTATAACTGACCTCTAAGCTTCACTACAGAATGCCGGGGTTATTTAGGTGGCTCTTGGGGAAATGAAGTCTTCTCTTCCAGACCCCAAGACGTCTTCTCAAGTAACCTAGATCACCCACACAAAAGCCTGATCCCAGTTTCACACTGTCCTTGGTTATTTTGTTTCCAAGGTGAAGAAGTGTTTTCGAATTGTCTACTAGAGGATCTATTAATATTTGAAGAAGATTCATTGGTTTAATATTTTCATATGCCCCCAGTTTTCTAGAGACAATCTCAAATGCCCATCCTGGTCACTGCTCCTGCAATGATCTACTTTTAGCATGCGTTTTCAGGATCCAAGAAAACCTTGGGGATAGGCTGATTCTAGGGCAAAGTCTTTGAAACTGCATTTTAAAACAGCACCTGTAAGATGCCTTTCATGTATTTGCACACAAAAAAATGTGTTGAGCTCCAGTGTGAAGTATCTCTCATACTGTAGAAATATCAACAACTGCCATTTGCTCTGCCCTCAGTAAATGAGACAGATGTACAAATAACTCTAATAAAATGTCATACAAACTATAAAAGATGTAGGAATAATGCATATCTTATCCAAAAACAAAGCTTAACTACCAGCAAGTTAATTCTGACTCATGTTGTTAAGTGTGGTCGAGTCGGTTCCATTCTGACTCATAATGATCCTGTACAGGGTTTCCAAGAAGTGACTGGTGAGTTTGAACTGCCAGCCTTGTGGTCCAGTGCTTTATCCCACAGTGCCACACTAGGACTCAGCAACCTTATAATAAAGGAGTAATTCGTGAGCTCTGGTAGCATAGTGGTTACAAATTGGGCTAAGAACCTTAAGGTCAGCGGTTTGAAACTACCAGCCGCTCCGCAGGAGAATGATGAGGCTTTCTACTCCCATAAAGATTTACACCCTCGGAAATCCTGTACAGGGTCGCTATGGGTCGGAACCGACTCGACGGCACTTAAACAACAACAACCAAGATGGAGGCGGAGAAGAATCAGGAAAGACTTCAAAAAGTTGGTGCAAATTACATGAAGGATTCGGGTTCTCTTAGTTTTAAATGCAATGCGGAAGTATAATACAAGACCCAGTGACACAGTGGTTAAGCACTCAGCTGCTCCGAACCACAAGGATTACAGCCTTGGAAACTATTAAGAGGCAGTTCTACTCTGTCCTATAGAATGACTGAGTCTGAATCAAAATCACAGAAATGGGTTTTTATCTTGAGATGAGTTAGACATAAAAGGCAGGTATTACATGATCTTGGAGTCCTGGTGTGGCGCTGTGGGCTAATGCGTCAGACAGCAAAGCCGTCTGAACTGCAAGATCAGTGGTTCAAGCTCACCAGCTGCTCCTTGGAAACCCTATACAGGGTTGCTACGGGCCGGAATCGACTCGACAGCACTTAACAACATCTGATCTTATTTATGTTAAAATATCTAGACTAGGAAAATGTTGTGGTTGTTAGGTGCTGTCAAGTCAGTTCCTACTCATTGCAACCCTATAAACAACAGGATGAAATACTGCCCAGCCCTGCACCATCCTCACAATTATTCATTTGAGCCAATTGCTGCGCTGCCATTGTGTCAATCCATCTAACTGGGGGTCTTTGTCTTTTTCACTGGCCCTCCATTTTACCAAGCATGATGTCCTTCTTTAGAGGCTGGTCCCTCCTGGTAACATGTCCAAATAGGAAAATCCATATAGACATAAAATGGTGGTAATTAACAGGGACTAAGAGGAGAGAGAATGGTGAGTCATTACCTAATACAAAGTTTCTGTTTGGGGGTGACAAAACGTTTTAGAACTAGACAGTGGTGGTGGATGCACATTATTGTGAGTTTAATTAATGTCATGGAACTGTACACACATATTTGGCAAATTTTGTGCTATATTTATTTTACTACAAAAAGAAACGGTTGTTAAAAAATGTTAGATGTTAGAAATTGATGCTTCACAGGCTTTCATCAACAACCCAGAACATGTTTGCACATTCTGCATGTTCAGTTTATTCCAGTGCTTCTTAATCCTCACAGGCATTAAGAGACTTCCGAAAGTTTAAGCTAAACCCCTCCTGTTACAATTTTAACTCATTTATTATTTTTTCTTAAATTATAACATGATTACCATAGCTCCTCATATAACCAGTGGCTATTAAGTTACCCTGTATTTCAGGCCCCTCTTGAGGCAAAATAACTCAGTTCTTGGGCTTGCATCTCAACATTTCTGTTGCTAATCTCTAGAGCAGCACTGCCCATAGAAGTTTTTGCAATGCTGGAAATGTTCTGTATCGGTGCTGTCCAACATGGCAGTCAGTAGCCACATGTGACCACTGAGCACTTAAATGTGGCCGATGAAACAGAGGATGTATTTAACTTCATTTCATTTTAATTAATTGATATTTAAAATTCAATAGACTCATATGGCCAGTGGCTATCATACTGGACAATGCAGTTCTGGACATCATCCATTTCCTAATCCTCTGATTTAATTATAGTACCCCCCCCCCCAACGCAGAAAATAAAGACCTACCCAATTGATTTCAAAAGCTGGATTATGTGATTTGACACATGGCACAAATGAGGCAAATGACACAGATTTGATTCCCATGGGGGGCATATTAGTTTTACAAAGATAAATAAAATATCACTATCATCCTAGGCTGAGGGAAGTTCAGGATAAAAGTTTTCTACATTCTTGGAAAACACAATTTATCAAAAATCCTCAGAAGGTCACTTTTGCCAACAAAGGCCTATTTATTCCATTAACTGTTCTTTCAAGTGACTTGGGGCCCAGCATCACTATGTGATATCAAATCCTTAGCTCCTTTTTATTATATACTTTCACAAAAACAGTAAGATTTTTTTTGTGTGTTTTATTTTGTTTTTCTACCTTGAGATCCTTTTTCCCTTAAGTGAATTAGTCTGAATGGATGGGTGCCCACTGAGTTGCCCAAAAATTGACCACTTTAGAATTTCAGTCAACTAATAAAAATACTCTTATATTGACACTGAATCATTACAAATCTCATTTCCAACTAGGTATATACCTACTTATCAGTAATGTAATTTAAATTCTTTTTCCAGCAATGTAGACACAGAACCACATCTGTCATTTAATTTATGTTAATAGAATTTACTAAGCAGTGTTCCAGGTACTAGAAGAACACTAACATGATGGAAGACCCAGTTCCCAATTTAAAATACTTAAACACACAACATTTTTCTGTAACAATTAAGGAGGAACGGGCTCTCTTTTTTATGTCTTTTGTAATCATCCAATTACGCTATTCCTACAGTATAAATTGATGTACCTTATATAATCACTAAGGAGCTCTGGTAGTGTAGTGGTTACAAATTGGGCTGCGAGCCACAAGGGCAGCAGTTCGAAACTACTAGCAGTTCCATGGGAGAAAGATGAGGCGATCTGCTCCCGCAAAGATTTACAGCCTCGGAAACCCTGTGTAGGGTCGCTATGAGTCGGAACCAACTCCACGGCACATAACAACAACAACAACATATAATCACTGGATTGAAACTTCTACTTCCCTGAAATTCTGTTGTCAAATTCTATGATGTAGCATCAGTAAAAGAGTATCATTCTCATATTCAAAGTAAACTTTAACCTGAAATACATAAGAGTATCCCCATTTATTAATTTTATGGTAGAAATAGACTCCTATTATTGCTTAAGATCAAACTTCCATCATTGTTCTCTGAACTTCATTTGTAACTTTTTTTTTAACTTTTTATTGTGAATTGAGTGAAGGTTTGCAGAGCAGTTTATCAGCTTTACATTCAACAAACCATACACTTTGCTTCACTACATGGCGGCAATCCCCTCCATGTACCAACAGTTAACAGCATTTACCTCTATTCACTTTAATTCTTAAGTTCCTCCCTGTGTCTCCTGCTTCCTTCGTCTTTCCTCTGCTAACCTCTCTCTGTTGTATACTGCCCACCTTGTCACCCATGTTAACATGCTAGCCCACGAATAATATTCTCTCCCTCCCCAACCCTATAACCATCATAGATTGTTTTTAACTTATTACAATATTGGTGCCATACAATATTAGTCCATTTGTGATTAACTAGTTTCACTCAGCATAATGTCTGCCAGGTTCAACAATGTTGTGAGGTGTTTCACAGATTCATCATTATTCTTCAACATTTTGTAGTATTCTGTTGTGTTTAACCATTTTTCTGTTGATGACATTTAGGCTGTCTGCATTATTTTGGTATATCTCTTGCAGGCAGCATATTGAAGGATCCTGCTTTCATATACGTTCTGCTGTTTATGTCTCTTGATTGGAATATTTAATCCATTTACAGTCAGTGTAATTATCCATAGATATGAATTGGTTGTTGTCATTTTTCTCTGTTTCTTTTTGTGTGTGTGGTACTGCTGCATTCTTTGTTCCACACAATTTTCTATGCTAAGTTCATTTTGTTTGTGGGTTTTCTTGTCATTTCCATTTTTGTTGTGTTAATGTTTACTAAATCTCTCTGATTTTATTTTATTTTTTTTTTAATTTTGATGTGCAGGTGTATTATTTTTCTTTGAGATTACTCTGTAGTTTATTACTTTCTTCCCTGTTTAAAACAGTTTTATCCTAAAATCTACTTGACTTCCTTGCCACTTGGAAGTTCTGTATCACTAATCCCTCTTTTTACATTGTAGTTGACTTCATTATACATTGATATCTCTGGGTCCCTATTTTCAGTCTTGTAGGTATGAACCAGACTGCTAATCTCAAGGTCAGCAGTTCAAAATTTCCAATGGTTCTGCAGGAGAAAGATGAGACTTTCTGATCTGATTAAGATTTACAGCCTTGAAAACCCTACACAGGGTGGCTATGAGTTGGAACCAACTCCATGGCACATAATCACCACCACCATATCTGAATTGAATTCTGGGTGGTGTTGTCACGAATGTGAATCTCAGGTTATTGTCTACTGTTGTTGGCCCTCAGTCCAAAAAACACCCTTTAATATTTTTTGCTATTATAAATTCCTTTAATTTCTGTTTATCAGGAAGTGTCCCAATTTAGCCATGGTATTTGAGGGCCAGCTTTGCTAGGTATGTGATTCTTGGTTGGCAATCTTTTTTTTTTTTTTAGAGTTTTGTATATGTCATTCCATTGCCTTCTTACCTGCATGGTTTCTACTGAGTAATCAGCATCTAGTCTTATTGGTTCTCCGTTGTTGGTAACTTCATTTTTCACAAGCTGCTCTCAGAATTCTTTCCTTGTCTTTAATTTATAAAGTTTGATTATGATATGTGTTGATGATTTTCTTTTGGGACCTATCCTATTTGGAGTTTGTTCAGCTTCTTGTATACTTCTATCTTTCATGATGTTAGGGAAATTTTCTTCCAAAAACATTTCAACAATTTTTTTCTGTTTGTCTTTTCCTGTTCTGGAACATCAATCACCCATAAATTGTACCTCTTTATGGTGTCCCACAAGGAGCTCTGGTAGTGTAGTGGTTACGAATCGGGCTGCCTTAAGGTCAGCAGTTCCAAACTACCAGCTGTTCTGTGGGAGAAAGATGAGGCTTTCTGCTCCTATAAAGATTTACTGCCTCAGAAACCCTGTACAGGGTCGCTATGTGTCGGAACCGACTCCACGGCACATAACCACCATCACCACCATGGTGTCCCACATAACTCTTAAGCTTTCTTTGGATTTTTTCATTCTTTTTTTCCTGATGTTCTTCTATAATACTAGTATTGAGAGCTTTATCTTCAAACTCACTAATTTGGGCTTCCATTGCTTCATATCTACTCCTTTGCCCATTCAACGTATTGTCCATTTTTAAGATCTTAGTATTATTCTTCTGGATTTCTAATTGTAGGTTTTGTATTTTTTTGAGATCTGCATTTATTTTGCCTGTTCGTTCTTGTAATGTTTACCTGAATTCTTCTAAAGTTTTACTGTGTTCTCCTTGCTTTCCTGGATCTTTCTATCGATCCTTTGAAGGTACTTAATTATCATTTTTTAAAACTCTTTTTCAGTTAGTTCTATTACCTTTTCTTCCTCAGAAACGTCTTCTGGCTCTGCATCTTGGTCATTCGTTTGAATCATTCTCTCTTGTTTTGTTGTGTGAGCTTAAATTGTCTGTTGGCTCTGGGGAATTGTGAGGTTGTTGTATTTGTAAAGACAAGCAGTGCAATTGTTGGACCCTGAGAGGAGAAATCTTTGGGGGGCTCCTGAAACTCAGGGAGCTCACAAGGAATGTGACAGCCGAGCTCCTGGCCCTAAATGGAGGTTGCCCTCAGTGTTTTCTTTGTTCAGCTGACCCATTCTTGAAGCAGTTTGTAGGGGTCCTTGAAGTTTCAGTGTCTGTTAAGACCATAAGGAAGCTGGGGGCAGGGTGACTAGTTAAATGCTGATCTGATGACTCTGTGGAGTTTGTAGATCTGAAGCCAAACCCACCTGAATCCAGGCACCAAAGCAGCACAGCTGACTGCCATCTTTCAGGGGTGTGGCTCCTAACCAAGCCTCTCTGAACTCCCGGAGAGCAAGGTCTGTACTGTGGGAGGATGGAGGGAGAAGCTGGTCACAATTTTGGTCACCAGTTGAGCATGGGGGAAAAGAAGAAATTGAACTTTTCTGTTGCCCAGGTGAATGCCAGGCCTCTTTCCAATGGTAAAGTTGGTAACAAGATGGTGGCGCTGCATGTGGCCAGCCATTTACCAGTCAGTCTCCCTCTCTAGCCATCTCTGCTTGGTCTCGTCTCCCAGCAAGCCCTCCAACCACCTCTTTAACATTTCTTTTGAAGTTCAGGGTGCCAGAATCTTCATCTGTGTCTGTTTTATTTGGTCTCTTGTATCTTTGTTGTAGAGGGTCCATGTAGTGCATCTAACTAGTCCACCATCTTGCCTGAAGTCCCCATTTGTAACTTCTTAAAAAATAAATAAACCAGTAGAAACGTCAGTACAAGTTACTGAATTAAATAATAATTCTAAAGTGTTCCATTTTAGTCAAAAATTTTGTAAACTACTAATAATTAATGTTTTCCTAGTGGCACTGCAGATTAATGCACTGGACTGCAAGGTGAGCTTGAACCACAAGGTTGGCAATTAGAGCTCACCAGTCACTCCTCAGGGTTGCTATGAGTTGGAACCGACTCGACATCACTTAACAGCAACAACAGTACTTTACTACGTTTAAGATCTCACTTGATCTTCATACAGTTTCAAATGCCCTGTCAATATGCTCACAAAAAAACCCCAAAAATCCTATACTTTAGAAGTCAAGTGGCTTCCCCAAGAGAACACATTTAAGTTATGATCTAGAGGAAATACTGAAATACCCTAGACTTTCCTAGAAAACTTAGAAAGTACATTCTCCTGTTTGAGGCTCTGAGGTATCCCATACTACAGAAATCTGTTTGACCATTTTTAACTCAGCATTTCCCCAAATTATTTTACCTAGGATTTTTCCAAAATATCATTTATTGTTCTACTATTACCCTTTGAGGATTCCTGGTATGCAGCTGTAGGATCAGCACTGGACTGTGAACCACAAGGTTAGCAGTTCAAACCCACCAGCTGCACCTCAGAAACCCTATATAGGGTCACTATGAGTTGGAACCAACTCGGTGGCACTTAACAACAACAAAGTTACCTGGATGACTCTTAATACCACCAACAGTGATACGGTGGTGATGTACTGCCAAGTCGGTTCAATATCAATAATACCCTTTGAAAACTATTGACTAGAAAAATGCTCTTAAAATATCAAAGATAAAGAAAATTATTGTTGTTAGCTGCTGTTGAGTCGGTTTAGACTCATAATGACCTAATGCACAACAGAATGAAGTTTGAGCCCATTGTTACTACTACTGTGTTGGTTTTCCTCTTTCTCACTGACATTCCACTTTACCAAACATGATATCCTTCTCCAAGGAGTGGTCCTTCCTGATAATATATCCGAAGTATAAGAAATGAAATCTCACCATCCTAGCTTCTAAGGAGCATTCTGGCTGTATTTGTTCCAACACATATTTGTTTGTGCTTCTGGCGGTCATTAGTACTTTTAGTATTCTCCAACACCATAATTCAAATGGTTCAATTCTACAGTCTTCCTTATTCACTATGTGAAAACATGCATATGAGGCAACTGAAAATACCATGACTTGGGCCAGGTACACCTTAGTCCTCAAACTAACATCTTTGGTCTTGAACACTTTAAAGAGGTCTTGTGTAGCAGATGTGCCTAATACAATATGTATCATGAGTATTGATAGTTAAACCAAGCAAAATGAAATAATTGACAACGTCAACACCCACTTATTTTTGGATAAAACTTCACGTGAAACTCCACTGCCACTACTTCCTCTCCAAATATCCTGTTAATTGTTTCTGTTTTGTGACTGTGGAAAGTGAATAAAGCTTAAACTGTGATTCCATTGATAGTTAACCAAGAAATATGAAAAATATGGGGTTGTTTCTAACTTTAAGGACCAAGAAACCAAAATGAAGCTACAATTATATAAACAGCTCCCACCATCTTCTGACAGAACTCCTCCTCTACACAAGGCTATGTCCACAAAGCTTCAGAAGTTCCTTCAACCAGCAGGCAGAACCTTCCTGGAGTTCTTGTGGAGCTGGGGGTTCCTTACAAGGAGTGTCTCTCCTCACTGCCCCCAGGCACTCAGGCCTGACATTTCCTTGCCCTTTGATTGGCTTCCTAAATTAGGTAGTCAATCTGGTAGTCATAAAAGACAGCGAACCCAGACTAGCACAAATCCTTGATTGATATCAAGATTTGCCACTTCTTAAATCCTGGTGCGGCTCTGTAAGATAAGTACTATACTACTTACTGCAAAGTTGGAAGTTCAAACCCACCAGCCACTCCTCAGAAACTCCATACAGAGTCGATATCAGAACCAACTTGACAGCACTTAACAACAACATGACCACCAATACAATCCTGGTGTGATGTTGTAGGATAAGCACCGTCATATGAATACAAGGTTGGCAGTTCAAACCCTAGACAGGACTGCTATGAGTTGGAACCAACTTGACGAAACTTAACAACAATAACACTGCCCACCAATAAGAGGCACATTCCAGCCAGGACTTCACCTACTTCATTACAACTTCAACTTTTTTTCTTTTTTCTTTCATGAATAGAATTATATCACAGGGTAAATAAGATCTTTAAATATACCATTAACATTTCATCAAGCCTGCCCTCTGCAGTCAGCTAAACACCACCTTAGGATCGCCTTCAGTTTGTGGCTCCAGCACCTTACCTTGGCTGAGCTGGCCATTGCTCCTGCCCACTTCTCTTCCTGACAGACCCATCCTGCCCTAGCCTTGAGCTTCTCAGCTCTTAGAAATCTTATTTCTTCTTTGTGACTTAGTTCAGTCCCCAGTCAAAGTAAGTATTTTCATCCTGTTTGTCTCCTTTCTCTAAAAGCTCCATTCTTCTCTCCAGAGCAGATGAAGGGCTAAAGCCATAGGTAGTGGCCTAGGGCAACAATCTATAATGGGAATGTGTTTGTTTCCTAAAGTTGGTGTAACAAATTACCACAAAGTGGGTGGCTTTAAACAACAGAAATGTATGTCTCATAGTTCTGGAGACCAAAAGGCCTAAACAAGGTGTCATTCAGGTCAAAGTCTCTAAGGCGAGAGCTTTTCTTTTCTCTCCCAACTCCTCGTTTCCTTGGCTTGTAGATGCAGCATCATAGGACTGGTCGTCTTTTGTGTGTCCGTTTTGTATGTCTATCTTATCTTCTTTTATATGACGCCAATCATACAGGATTAAGATCCACCCTATTCCAATATGACCTGATCGTTAACGGATAGCAACAAGGCCACATTCTGGGTACCAGGAGTTAGAACTTGAACATTTCTTTTTGGAAAAAAACTATTCAATTTGTAACAGGGAGCTTTCACTGGATTAAACTGGCACCACTGACCCCACATACAATTCCATAAATAACTGAAAATCTGATGAAGGATCCCTGATGGCATAGTGTGTTATGCATTGGACTGCTAACTACATTGTCCACAGTTCAAAACCACCATCTGCTCCATAGGAGGAAGAGGATTCATTCTGCTCCCATAAAGACTTACAGCTTTGGAAACCTTACACTGGGTCCCTATGAGTCCCAACCAACTTGACAGCAGATGCAACAACAACAACAACTCATCAAAGCATAGTAGAAAAAAAAATCTAACTTGCCCCGACAAATAAATGATGAAG
Source organism: Chrysochloris asiatica (assembly GCF_000296735.1). Classification (NCBI taxonomy): domain Eukaryota; kingdom Metazoa; phylum Chordata; class Mammalia; order Afrosoricida; family Chrysochloridae; genus Chrysochloris; species Chrysochloris asiatica. The sequence continues at coordinate 31,392,874 of NW_006408532.1, read as the reverse complement.
CCATATTTTTTGGAAATTCTAGTTTGTAAGGATACTAAATTATTAGTTTTCCCAGAAAGCCCACCTGATATGGCCTGGGCTTGTTTCTTCCATAGTTCAAGTGCAATACAAGGGCACTTCAAAAAGTTCACGGAAAACTTCCACTCTCTTTTAACTCCATTCTTTCCACAAACTTTTTGAAACATCCTTGTACTATGAATTGCATATTCACCTGCATCATTTTAATATTTGCATAAGTTAGCACAGGTGCTCAATAAAAGTATATTAGATTGAATTAAATGTCAGTTTTTCTTACTCCCAACTACAGGCCATAGTCCAATACACATTGAAAAAGAGTTTCCTCATTTACACTAAGTATTTAATTACCTAGACCCTCCCCCAGGAAGGTATGAAAAATCAACAATAAATTGAGAGAGATGACCAGGTCCCTCTATACCTGCCTAAGAGACACACTGTGTGTGAGGAGGAAAGAAATGCTATTGGCAGGATTGATAAAAAGCACTTTTCCTAGTCCTCCCACCTTGCATACTAAGTGGTCTCCATTTGTTTTACATTTATCTAAACCATCACATCCACTTTTATTTCTCTACTTTTTGAGATTTTCCACCAGATTCTTCACCTCCATGGTTGTTTTTAAGTGCTGTTGAATTGGTTCCAACTCATAGCAACCCTGTGTAAGGTTTCCAAAGAGCTTCCAGTGGGTTTGAACTGCCGACCTTATTGTTAACAAGCCAGGGTTTATTGCATCCCTTAATGCAGAAAAAAATGGAGGTGAGTGGCCATCATAGTAAATCAGCCTGGAAGTCAATTCTCACATTTGGTTTTTGCCCCCAACTTTTATATACTGCTTCCACCTCACCACTACCCATCTCTCTCTCTCTCTCTCTCAATCACACACACACACACACACACACACACACACACACACACACACCCTGGATGGTAAGTGTCATACTAAAGAAAGCAAGGCCAGAGTAAATAGCACCGAGTCCAAATGAGAAAGATACGGATTCTGGCCACTTCTGCCTCTGTCATGTACTACTTGAAATACACTTAGCTTCACTGACCCGCAGTTCCTTCATCCACACAATGGACTTAATACCCACCCTATTCCTTATCCTGTCCTCCACATTTTCTGAGGTTCAAGTAAGATGACATATGTGAACTTCAAGTAAAAAGCCAATATTGATCATTTTTCAAACTTAAGCCAAAAAGAATCCTGAAGTCTTCTTAAAACCAAAAATTAGTTTAGCTTAACTAGTAAAAATATCCACTTTGATCATTATGCTCTTTTAAGAGTTATCTATGTGGGATCAAACTAACAACTGAAAAGATTAGATTAGGAGCCTCAAGGAGCAGTGAGTTTATGTTAATGGAGAACAATTCAGAAAACAACAGTGAGAATGTTAACATAACTGGAATGTCATCAGTGTCACTGAATTGTGCATGTAGATGTTAACTTCGTGTTATCTTCTCAACAACAGCAACAAATTTAAAATTTGAAAAGCCAACACAATTAAATTTGTTACTATTTTTTGCCTCCTAAAATTCATCAGGCTCACAGTAGTAAACCAGCTGCTGGCCCAGAGTATGACAGAAGCCAGCAATCAAACAGAACAGGATGGCTGTCATTAAGTTACATAACTGTCAAAGGCCAGCTCAGATGGCATCTTTCCTGGGAGCCCTGCTGTGCCTCTCCACCCCAATGTCAGGCTCTCCTCAGACAAAATGTCCTTATCCCTCTGGGTGTTGCCTCTGCATCTTGTAGCTACTTTTTGGTTGCACCTCCCCTCAGGTATGGTAGTTATTTGCATGCTTCTCCATCTCCGCTGTCTGACTGTGAGCTCATGGAGGGCTGGAGTTATGTCTGTAACCCACCCCTGACCTAGCTCAGTGCCTGGCACATAAATCCTACTCTGGTGTCTTCAGAGATAACAGGGAGTAGGTCACAGCATGACCTGCATTCTTTCCTCACCTCTGTACCTCACTAGTCACAAGACTCTGGGAAAAAAAAGCCCCTTGTCTTCTGTGAAATTAGATCATCAGTCTAAATCAAGTTTGCAAAACTCTGTTCCACAGGCTCAATCTAACTCCAGACATGGTTTTTGGCCTACATTGTATTAGTATGGAGTCCCGGTATAGTGCTATAGGATAAGCGCTAGAATGTTAACCACAAGGTCAGCAGTTCAGATGCACCAGCCACTCCTCGACAACCATATACAGGGTCACTATGAGTTGGAATCAACTCAACAGTACTTAACAACAACATTAATGGTATATGTTGTTATTAAATGCCATTGAGTCCATTCCAACTCACAGCGACACTAGATAGGGTTTCCGAGGACAAGCTGGTGAGTTGAACCACCAACTTTGCAGCTCAAACTGACCTTGTGATAAAGTACTTATCCTACCAGAACTCCACTGGGATATAGTGTATAAAAATAAATAATTATGAGTATTTAGATATAAAAAAATTTCACACAAAATTATTCCAATGCACTTGAAAAAACGAAGAGTACTTATAGCAGTGGGCTGGCACTCTATCATGTCAAGAGTCGGAGGGGCTGGCTGGCCACTTCTCAGAGGCAGGGTGAGAGGTTTGCAGTCCACCACAGTCCCTGCTGCTCCCTACACTGGCCCGGTTCACTCCTTTATATCACCCACCTTGGTCTTAACGTGTTTGAACAAGCAAACCTTAGATTTGAGTGTTCTAAATACATTGTAGCTCTAAGAATGGCACTCTAGGTGTCTGTGAAGCCCCTCCCAACTAAATAGAAATGATAGAAATGAGTGCGCGCACGCACGCACACACACACACACACACACACACACACACACAAAGGAGACTTTGTTGAGGTCTTCTGCTGCAATTGCATTACTCACTGTCCTTATTTTGTGCTAAAGTTCCTTGGCAATTAATACATTGCATAAAAGGAACATCAAATAGAGGGGAAATATTGGGGAAAAAAGAAAGAGAAGACCAAGACATTAACAGTAAATAGTGCGACTGGCGGTATTATGATATCACATGAGGAAAATTCAGTTTACACTGTCAGATTCGCCATCCAGCAAAGCAGGTGTGCTGTGTATGATCCAGGGAGCACACGTCATACCCGATATGAAAACTAGAGGTTCATCGTCAGAAAGTATTGTGGCTTTGGGTGCTGTTCCCACTGGGGTTCCTCCCCCATTTCCGTGTCCTGCTTGCAAGAAGCTGCAACTAGCAATTTGAAATTTGCACACCTCCACAGATGGGCTGTCCCCATCTGTACCATATCCATAGCTTCCAAAGGCAAAGCTGCCATTACTTACAGTATAATCAGTTGCACAGCAGGTACAGAAAAGGAGTGAAGAGCTAGGTACATATTATTAAGAAACCTGATGAGTCAACATACTGCTCATCTCTAACAAGTATTGGCCTCAGGAAATTTGAACTAGCGCATCTCAGCGTGTGAGGCTTACATCTGCTTCACCCATGTGGTGTCTGATTGAGCATATCAACCCCAGTGCAACCTGCACTTCCCCTCCAACTTCCTTTATACTCTGACTAGATCAGTCAGTGCACAGACCCCATTAAAAGCTGCTTTCAGAACCTCCAGTCAGCCTTTTGCAAAACTGCCTTCACCCCAAATTCCCAGGTTACCCCATTTTCAAAAGCTCTAAGTTGGTAACTGAAAGACAAATTCTTATTACCCGTACTGCATATTAGGATCCTTAATCACACTAGAGTTTTTTAAACACAAGTCCATCAGCTAATAAAGAGCAAAAAAGTTTTGTTTCATAAAAATTTTTATTAGAATTTGTTCTTTGGGGACAGAGAGATTTAGTGTGGAGCTCAGTGACAGGCACAATTAAATTACAAACTGCTCCATTCTCTCCATATAGTCAGGAATCTGAGTGCGGTGTTCAATCCGTTTCTCCATTTCATGAACATCACTCTCAGAGGTAATGGGTCTGGGGAGATAGATGGATTACAGAAAACTTCTTACCAAACCTGTAAATGAACAGAGTAGACTCAGTGTGTACACACTATTGATAATGAATCTTCATCTTTCCCTTCTATATAAAGAATGATATATACATGTCGAGGAAGAAGCACAGGTTTAGAATTCAAGAAACTTGAATTCATTAGAATGAAGTCCTGTTTTCATTAGAATTGTGACCCTAGCAAATTCCTTAACATCTCTGGAGTTCCTCAACTGCAGAATAAGATGAAATATAAATAACCTTGAGAGTCACGAGTCTCAAAATTAAAATGCAAAGGAATCACCAGAATATCGTGTTAAAAAGCAGGTTCTACATCAGTTAGTGTAGAGTAGGTCTGACGTTCTATAGTCCTAACAAGCTGATGTGGTGCTGTAAGATAAGCACTGAATTAGTAACTGCAAGGTTGGCAGTTCAAACCCTCGAGCCACTCTTGGAAACCCTGTACAGAGTGACTGTGAGTTGGAACCAATTTGATGGTACACAATAGCAACAACATATAAGCTCTCAAGTAATGCTGATACAGTTGGCCCATTGACCACACTGTTAGAGCAAGGTCCCAAAATATTTGTTCTCGAACCTGGCTGCACATTGGTATCAACTGAAGATGCCAATGCCTGGGTGCCACACCCAGAGAGTCTGATTTAATAGCTCTGAGCTGTGTGGTATGAGAAAGTGTTTAAAGCTCCCCAGGTGATTCTAAGGTACAATAAAACATGAAAAACCCTGCTCAAAGTCGGTGGTTCAAACTCATCAGCCACTCCTTGGAAACCTTGAGTTGGAACCAACCTGACTGCACTTAACAACAAAAACAATAATTCCTCCAAAACTCTAAAATGATGGCTTTTAATTTTCAATCACATTACATTTGTACAGTGAAATCCCTTGTATCTGTTATCTCAAACAATCTGGAGAGATAAACAATTTACAAAAGGGAGTAGTGCCCAAGAGTCAGGTGACTTGCCAAATGGCATACAGCTAATGGCAGACCTTCTGCTACTAGAACACAGTGTTTCTGAAACACAACCTGCGCTTTCTCTAGATTGATTTGTACTCACTAGTACAAACCAATCAGGACAAAGAGAAAAAAGATGGCAGCTTCTAAGAACGATATGAACAACAGTGTAACAGAGAAATGTGTGCAACAAGGAAACAGTTAAATGTATAATTGACGGAAGAGCAATCTGGCTGCTGTGGTTGATACTGACAAACAGAGTAGGGTTGCTAAGGCTATGTCTGTAGGACCAGTCATTAGATATCAAGTGAACACAGCTCGATAGATTACCACATACTCAGAATACGAGAAAATGCCCTGGGATGTGCCATAAGATCTTGGGCAACAGACCAGACATTCTATTTGATAAAACAGTTCCTTAGAACTTGATAAGATAGCCACGCCTCCTCAAGATATTTGCAAAGCCAAAAAAGAAACAAAATAAACTTAAGAGTCCTGGCATTGGAACTAAGGTAAATGTGGCAGTTAATAAGCAATCAGGTAAGTAGAGAGTAGAATGGAAAAAAACTGATTTTTTTTTTATGCTTTTATGGATCAGCTATTAACATATCTGCCCTTACTATTACCTGTAAAGTACATTTCATTATACTTCTTTTACAAATGAGAAAGGTGAGTCAGAGTTTCTCCTTGACACTGTTACACTTACTGAGTGTCAGAACTAGGTTAAAACCTAATTTGTTTGACTCCAAATCCCCTCTCACCATATGTTTTCTATGATTCCACACTGATTATGGTCATCAAGTTAAACATTTTCAGGTAATATAGCATTCTTTCAGGAGCCCTGGTAGCGTAGTGGGTTACGTGTTAAGCTGCTAGCCGCAAGGTCAGCAGTTTGAGTCTACCAGGCACTCGGAGGGAGACAGATGAGGCTTTCTGCTCTTGTAAAGATTTATAGCCTTGAACACCCTATAAGTGTCTCTGAGTCAGAATCAACGCAATGGTACACAGCCAGCCAACCAGCCAGCCAGTAAAACATTCTTTTCTCTCAAAATCTTCACCTTGTCTTTCCATCAGGGGCAAGATACTATTACAGTGCCATAGTTCTTTGCTCCTTTTGCTTAGCAAGGGTTTTCCTTGCTGAGCAAAATGTGATAGATGTTTTATATAGTTTGAAAAACAAAAACCTTCCATTGACCTTTTGGTTTTGCAATGGCAGCCCCAAATATTTTTCAATAGAGGTTATAGAATGGAGCCTGAGATCACATCTGATCTTCAGAAATTTCATTTGAAACATAGCAAAACTACCCTCATGGGTTTTTTAATTTTTAGAATTTAATTATCTGTAAACAGCATTCTAATAAATAAATATCATATGAAATTGTGGACTTCCAGTGTTTCTCAAACAAGCTGAGAGTTCAAGGACACCAGGCCCAAGCTCAACACAGTGTCATCATCAACACTGAGTTGCTCAACTTTCTATAAATTAAGTATGAATTCTTCATTCTCCATAGTCCACACTCTTTATTCCAGGTGTCATATAACAGATATCATAACCCTTAGGCTGAATACTTCTTATATCTTTTTCTATCAAAGCTTGAATCATGAAAAATAACCTAAGAGATCAACCCATTTATGTCAAGAAAAATTGAATACAACATGCTTCATTTTTATACCTAGCCCAATTCACCCATTTATATCACCAGGGTCCAGAGATAACTGAGTCTGTAAATCCTGCTTCTTAGAAATAACTAAGTTGAGAAAACTAGACACCAAACTCTTCTATCTAATACATGGAGACAGAATTGTATCTGAAAATGCAGTTATGGGTTTAGTGGGTAACAAACTAGAGTTTGGAGGCAAGAAAAGAAATTTTACTATTCTTCTTTTCCCCCTTCCTTTCAGTTAGACAAAATTTGGAGTGACAGGATGCTGAGTAGAGAAAATCTGACCTACAGTCCTCACTTCCATTATGAGGGTGAACATGGCCATGGGGTTAGGGAATGTAAGAAGAAGAAGCAGTAAAGGAATAGAGTCTCTGAACTCAAGGACTTGTAATGTTCAGCTTTCCCCCCATGTTGTATTGCCCTGATTTGTCTAACATCCTTCAGTTTAAAATGTTAGATATAGTCTGCTCATAACTGCTACAGAGAATCAGATCAAGGACTGTATAAACATGGAGAACAAAGCAATAAGTAAGTACACCAGTAGTGTGGAGATGCCTGCCACAAGACCCCCAAATGTGCCTTGGAAAAGCCAGAGCAGGAGCTTAGATGACAATCATCACCCAGAACAGATTTCAAGAACATGTATGTGTTTTTCAGGGAATTCCAGTACATGAAAGATGACAGCCTGGTGACCAAAAAAAGCCTTCTTGTGGTTATACTAGATGTGGCTATGTATGTATACTATTAGTATTGTAGATATGTATACTATTAGTATTTAGATATTTAGATGCAAATGAGAAATGTGGTCCCTGATACTTGGACAACTTGGGGATACTAGTTTACAACTAATGAATGTGGTGTACAATGAAACTTGTGCCATTGTCATTATTTCTTTAAATGCCTGAAACTCTTTATGTAATAAAAAGAGATAGATACAGACATTCACAGACAGATGATAGATACATAAATAGATAGCTGAATGATGAAAACAATGGATAATGTTAGCTATGTGCTTTGTCACTATGTCATCTTAACAGATATGGAGTCCTAGTGTGGTGCTGTAGAATCAGCACTGGATTTCTAACCTCAAGATTGGCAGTTCAAATCTACCAGCTGCTCCTAGGAAACCCTGTACAGGGTAGTTATGAGTCAGAACAAACTTGATGGCACTAAACAACAATAAAAATTACATAAAAATTGAAAGATAAATTATTTTATGGAATAAAATTATAACTAGAGTTTCAAGTTAACATTTGAACCAGTCCAAATTTTAACTGTGGTTCATTTATCTTTGGTCTCTATGTATCCAGCATGTAGATACTTTGCACATAATAAGAGCTAAATAACTGCTCACATAAATCGAAAAGACACTTTTTAAAAATACGAGGAAGGTATTTGAGAGCTATGTTATCTGCTCACATTCCTTTTTATAAAGGCATGCCATGACATTTCTGAGATGCTTTCAATGTATAATTCACATCAGCGCTACAGAAGATGTGGATGCGAGCACATAAACTAAATTCTTCCTCTAAGAAACTGACATCCATACTAGACACTTCTTTATGTCATGCAAGCCTAATAATGAGCAAGTGATGTGACTATTATTTCAATGATAAATTATTATGTTATAAAGACCTTTGGAGCCCTTCTGTATTACTAAAAAGATAAATGCTTTATTTGAAATGCTGAGAACAAACCATAGAGAAAAGTTACCTAGGCAGAAAACAGCTATTTATGATCCAATGCTAAATAAAGCAAAAGATGTGTTTCTCATACGTTTGCTCTTTTGAACATTCATATTGGCCAAAGCAGTAATTATTGATAAATGAGTTTCAAAGCCATCCTTTGGCACAACATATCAGTAATAACATCTGTGTAAATGCAATATCACAACATAAACACTCAAAGTCACAGAGAAGAAAATAATGCTGTTTGGTTTAGTTTCATTTACGGGAACTTATTATATATTTTTTGAACAAGCCGTTCTCTCTATAAAACTCAGCTAGCAAATCTGCATTGCCTATTATCATTGTGAGGATAATGTAGCAAACAGATGGAGGGCTTCATACAATTTGTTGAACTAAATTTAACAGGTTTGGCTGTGAGTGTTAACTTATTTTTATATTCTATTTGTGCTATGTTTGTAATCGATGCACACACATGAATAAAAACAGAAAATCTGTACACACAGTACAGCTGGTTTGATAATGTTTTCATTATAGTATCACATACTCCTAATTGGAAGACTTTATATTTGGGCCACCAAGAAATATTGGCTGCAGAGCTGCTTGTGTGGCATTCACATGGCAAAAATATCTTCATCAATAATGCAGAGACAGTTGAAACTTACCTCCACCTATGGCACCATGTAATGAAAGTGAGCAGAAATAGATGTGTTAAATTAATAAAAATGTACTACTAAATAAATGAGCAATTGAACAGTGTGCCACACAATTTAATGGGTGGATTTCATTTGTCCCAGAAGACAAAGTAATAATGAATCTATGACAGATGAAACATGGAGCACTACGTCAAAAATAGGAGTCAGGAAAATTGAGTCCATTAAATACTAAATGACAGCAAGAATCCTCAACGTTCAACTCAACTTTATAACATGAACTCTACTGTTAAGGAGGCTTTCATTTTATCAACATAGGGGACCAATTGGGACATAATTGAGAAGCCATGTAAGCAATGTCTTCCTAAAATTGGTTATTAACTCCCGTTGCCCTGTGATCATAATTCTTATTTATTATGATAGCAGGATGGAAGACATAAATGTAGTAAATGTGATGGTCACTAGAAGTGAGGAGTGCTGGTCATCAGGAACCTTTCCTAGTCTCTGAAATGCAAAGTGTAGCTACATACACAGACCTATATAAACACATACTCATACGCTCCCACCACACACCAAAGAAACTCCATGGGAAACCCAAGAAAGGGAAAAATGGCAAGATGTAGTTCTATATTCAGAATTATAGGTTTTCCAGGAATATAAAACTGAAATATGTCAATGATTAAGCAAAAGTCTTTACATTTATTTGAATTAAATAATTATTTATTAAAATAAGCTATAAATTTTCAGTAATGTGCAGTGCATTTGGATTTGTATCTCTTAGCTATGAAGGAACTTCTGTCATTAGGAAATAGGGCCTGAGACTTCCTTACCCTCCATTAAAGTCCTGGGCTGTGTGGCACTGTAGGATAGGCACTGAACTGTATACCTGTTGTTGCTGTTGTTGTTAAATGCCTTCAAGTCAGTTCCGACTCATAGCGACCCTGTATAAGGTTTCCGAGGAGCAGCTGTAAATTTGAAGCACAGAGCTTGCGGTCCGAACCGACCTTGAAGTCCAGTGCATTACCCTACAGCACCACACCAGGACTCCAACTTTTAACCTAAAGGTCATCAATTCAAATCTACCAGCCACTCTGTGGGAGGAAGCTTTCTGCTCCTGTAAAGATGTATAGCCCTGGAAACCCTACACAGGGTCACTAGGACTTGATGAGAGTGAGTTTGAATTTGAGTGCTTTTTGTTAAGTCTCTCCAGTCCTTCCTTCCTCTGACATTTTACAAAGCAAAGGGAGGTGAAAGAGTTGTTGATTTGAATCTCACCAGCCTTTCCCCAGGGAGTTCTGATGGCATAGTGGGTTACACTATGACCACTATGACCACAAGGTCAGTAGTTCAAGTCTACCAGGTGCTCCTCAGGAAGAAAGATGAGGCTTTCTGCTCCAGCAAAAGCTCAGAAACCCTATATAGGGTCACTGAGTCAGAACCAACTCAAAGGCACATAGCCAACTAATCTTTCCCCAGACGCAAATAAGACCAATGGTTTTTCCCCAGGTGCAAACCTTATTGTTGTTGTTAAGTGTGTTGAGTTGGTTCCGACTCACAGCGACCCTATATAAGGTTGCCTAGTCTTGGCAGGAGTAGGAAGCCTCATCTTTCTCCCAATGGAGCAGCTGAGTGGAAGTCTTAGGAAAACTTTTATTTAAAAGGGATATAATACCACCTCATTCATTGGACAGGTTTTTTTACACTATTTTTATTGAATATTTATAGTGTTGTGTTCTTTCACCATACTTATTCAACCTGTATGCTGAGAAAATAATACGAGAAGCTGGGTTCCGTGAAGAAAAACGTGGCATCAGGATTGGAGGAAGACTCGTTAACAACCTGAGATATGCAGATGATACAACCTTGCTTGCTGAAAGTAAAGAGGACTTGAAACATTTACTGATGAAGATCAAAGAGCACAGCCTTAGGTATGGGTTGCATCTCAATGTTGGGAAAACAAAAATCCTCACCACTGGACCAATAAACAACATTCTTATCAATGGAGAAAAGATGGAAGTTGTCAAGGACTTCATTCTTCTGGGATCAACTGTCAACACTCATGGAAGCAGTAGTCAAGAGATCAGATGACGTATTGCATTGGGCAAATCTGCTGCACAGGAACTTTTTAAAGTGTTGAAGAGCAGAGATGTCAGCTTGAGGACTAAGGTGCTCCTGACCCAAGCCATGGTATTTTCAATAACCTCATATGGATGTGAAAGCTGGACAGTGAATAAGGAAGATCGTAGAAGAATTGATGCCTTTGAGTTGTGGTGTTGGAGGAGAATACTAAAAGTGCCGTGGACTTGCCAAAAGAACCAATAGATCCGTTTTGGAAGAAGTGTAGTCAGAGTACTCCTTAGAGGTCAGGATGGCTAAGCTTCGTCTCTCATACTTTGGACATATTGTCAGGAGCGAACAATCGCTGGAGAAGGATGTTATGCTGGGTAAGATGCAGGGTCAGAGAAAAAGAGGAAGACCCCCAACGAGATGGATCAGCCGGGTGGCATCACTGATGGCGTCAAAAGTGTGGCAGCAGAAGTGAGGTTGGCCCAGGATCGGACATTGTTTCGTTCTGCTATGCATGGGGTCGCTATGAGTCGGTTCCAACTCGATGGCACCTGACAACAACAATAACAACAAATGAAGATAAGGGAGTACAATGATGCTGTAGGATAAGCACTGGACTGTGAACCACAAGGTTGGGGAGTTCAAGCTCATCAATCACTCAGCATAAAAAAGATGAGGTTTTCTGCTCCCACAAAGATTTACAGCCTAGGAAACCCTATATAAGGGTTGCTGTAGTTCAGAACCACCACAGATGCACTTAAACTACAAAGTTAAAGGAATTATATGCAACTAGAAACCTAGAGACTCTTTCTGAAGGCTGAAGAAAACCAGATTTTTAATAGTTTCTGAAGGAAGTCAATATCTTACAAAGTAAAGACTATTTCTTAAACTATCTGGAGATGTGGTTATAACATATGGATTTTAAACAGGAAGACAGAACACAACATATAGCCTAAAAATAAAGTACAACACTTCTTTGACAAAGTCATCATCAGACTTGTAGCCAAAACCCCAATACATTCCATCTAGTTTTGTTGTTGTTTTTAAGTGTCATCGACTTGGTTTCAACCCATAGTGACCCTGTAGGGTTTCCGAGGAGCAACTGATGAGCCGGAACCACCGACCTTTGCACAGTAACAAATTACCCTTCAGTCAATCAACAGTCAATGACCATTCTTTATTAGGTATCAAATGCTTTGTAGGAATTAAATAGTGTCCTCCTCACCAAAAGAAATGCAAAAGTTATAATCCCTGTATCTGTAACTATGACTCTGTTTGGAAACAGGATTTTTCTTTTGTAATGTTAAGAAGGTCATACCAGAGTAGGGTGAGTCCTAAGCCAAACGACTTCAGAGTGATATTTTATAAAAGCAGCAAAGTAGACATAAGACATGATGTACCCAAGGGAAAGACAGATGCTAAGTAATGCCAGGGGCTGCCTATACAGGGAGTCTCTGATGTTCTACATATTCAAATTACAGCAAACTACACTGATGGCTATCTACTTTTTTTGTTCTTTTGTACATTTTATCATTAGTAATATGTACTACATACAATGTTGGAGCACATTACTTGCTGATATTATCATTCTCAGAAATTCACTTGCAGATACGCAAGAATCAGATTTATAAATGTACTGATACTCTAAGGTAATAAGAATACAAATTAGAGAGGGGGGGATTACTTGACTTATGTCAAATATATGACAGAACTCCATCTTAAGTAAATAATTACCTGCAACGACTAAAAGCTGAAATAGACAAAGAAAGACACCCACATAGAGTGACACCTTGAATTTGGTCTTCTAGCTAGCCTCCTAAACAGAAAATCAGTTTCTGTTGTGTTCTGTAAAACCACTCATTCCTGGTATTTTTGTTACACTGCCATTAGGTAACTAACACAACTCCCTCAAAATTAGTTTTGTATTAAGATGTTTCATTTGGCTATCATTGTTTACTTATAATGTTGGTAGGTGCTCTGGAGTCCATTCCAATTTATAGAAGAGAACTGCCCAATATGATTTCATGGGCTAGACACCTGGTGTGATGCTTTAGGATCAGCACTGGACTGCAAACCCAAGGTTGGTAGTTCAAACCCATTATCTACTCCTCAGAAACCCTATACAGGGTCTGTATGAGTTGGAACCAACTTGACAACACTTAACAATGACAACAAAAATCTTTATAGGAGCAGATAGCTAGGATTTTTCTCCTATGCAATCACTAGTGGATTTGAACTGTTAACCTTTGTGTTAACAGCTGATCACTATTTGGTTAATAGCACTGCAGCTTTCTTTAGCTATAATGAATGTCACTCTTGTTGATTCCGTATCTTATCTGTTTGGAAGCCAGGATTTTTGCCAAAATTCTCAACTTCAACCTTATTTACTCCCAATAATATTCTTTCCACCACTCCTCGGTCAGTTTTTCGTACTGTGGTGGCTTGTGTGTTGCTGTGATGCTGCAAGCTATGCCACTGGTATTTTAAATACCAGCAGGGTCACCCATGGTGGACAGATTTAGGCAGAGTTTCTAGACTAAGACAGAGTAGGAAGAAGGAAGAGGAGGATCACTTTTGAAGGATTAGCCACTGAAAAGTTTATGAATAGCAGTGGAACACTGTCAGATACTACCAGGATACTGAATATGGAACAATTATGAATAGGACCAGAATATTGTCAGATACCACACCCCCTCAATATTGTCAGAAGACGAATCCCTCAAAATACAACTGCAGAAGACCTGCCTCTTCAAAGTAGAGCTGGTGGCGGTAACACAAATGGAGTAAAGCTTTTGAGACCTTCATTTGCTGATGGATCACAACTCAACATAAGCAGAAACAGTTGTGGACATCCGTTCATAATCAGAACACAGAATGTATGAAATATGAATCTAGGAAAATTAAGTTTTCAAAAATGAAATGGGATAAAGATCAATATGCTAGGCATTAGAAAGCTGAAATGGACAGGTTGGTCATTTTGAATCTAATAATCAATTTGGAGTAACAAATTGAAGAGGAATGGCATCACATTCGTCATCAGAAAGAACATTTCAAGATAGATCTGTGACATGATAATATATATACGCTTCCTCTTCAAGGAGTCCTGGTGTGGCACTGCGGGTTAATGTGCCAGACTGAAAAGCCATTTGAACTGCAAGGTCAGCGATTCAAGCTCACCAGCGTCTCCTTGAAAACCCTGTTCAGGTCTCTATGGGTCAGAACCGACTTGATGGCACTTAACAACAACAGCAAGGAAGATGAGTTATACCACTATTATTCAAATTTATGCACTAGTCACTGACACCAGTGGTGATGAAATTGAAGAAGTTTATCAACTTCATCAGCTTGAAATTGATAAAACATGCAATCAAAATGTAACGATAATTACTGGTGACTGGAATGCAAAGGTGGGAAACAAAAACAAAAGATCAGTAGTTGGTAAATATGGCCTCAGTGACAGAAACTGTGCTGGAGATCACATGATAGAATTTTGTAAGACCAATGGTTTCTTCAATGCAAATACCTTTTTTAAACAACATAAAAGATGACTATACACATGGACCTCACCAGATGGAATATACAGAAATTAAATTGACTGCATCTGTGGAAAGAGATGGGGGCGAGGGAGTTCCATATCATTAGTTAAAGCAAGGCCAGAGGCAGACTGTGGAACAGACCACCAGTTGTTCATATTCAAGTTCAAGCTGAAGCAGAAGAAAATTAAAACCATATTTGGCTCTCTATGAGAGCCAAAATATGACCTTAAACATATCCCACCTAAATTTAGAACAGATTTGATGCAATAGACACTAAAAGACCGAACATCAGAAGAGTTGTGGATGACATCAAGAACATTATACAGAAAGAAAGCAAAAGGTCATAAAGAAGACAAGAAAGAAGGAAAATACCAAAATGGATGTCAGAAGAGACTCTGAAACTTGCTCACCAGCATTGGAATGCTAAAGCAAATGGAAGAAATGAAGAGGTAAAAGAACTGAAGAGAAAATTTCAAAGGGTAGCTTGAGAAGACAGAGTAAAATGTTATAATGAAATGTACAAAGACCTGGAGTTAGAAGACCAAAAGGGAAGAACAACTTAGCACTTCTCAAGCTGAAAGAACAAAGAAAAAAAATTCAAGCCCTGACTTGAAATATTGAAGGATTCTATGGACGAAATACTGAATGATGCCAAAAGCATGAAACAAAGAAGGAAAACAAAATGTCACAGTATCAAAATGAAATGGTCGATGAACAACCATTTCAAAAGACAGCATATGACCAAGAGCCTATGGTACTGAAGGAAGAAGTCCAAGGTGTACTGAAGGCATGGGCAAAGAAAATGACTCTGGGAACTGAGGGAATACAAATTGAAATCTTTAAACAAACTGATGCAGCTCTGGAGGCACTCACTCATTTATGCCAAGAAATTTGGAAGACAGCTAGTAGACTAACTGATAGGCTTAGATCCATATTTGTGCCCATTCCTAAGGGAGGTGACCCAATGGAATGCAGAATGCATGGGACAATATCATTAATGTCATATGCAAGTAAAATTTTGCTAAAGATAATTTAAAACCAGCTACAATAGTACATTGACAGGGAACTCCTAGAGGTTCAAGCTGTATTCAAACAAGAACATGGATACTAGGGACATCATTGCTGATGTCAGATGGATCTTGGCCGAATGCAGAGAATCCCAGAAAGATGTTTATGTATGCTTTGTTGGTTATGCAAAGGCTTTCCACTGTGTATAATATGACAAGCTATGGACAACATTGCAGAGAATGGGTTTTCCGGAACACTGATTGTGCTCATGAGGAACCTGTACATAGGCCAAGAGGCAGTTGTTGGAACAGACCAAGGGGATACTGAATGGTTTAAAATCAGAAAAGAAGTGGCCACGCTTGTATTCTTTCACCATACTAATTCGGCCTGTATGTGGAGCAAATAATCTGAGAAACTGGATTATATAAAGAAGAAGGTGGCATCAGGATTGGAGGAAGACTCATTAACCAACTGTGAAATGCAGATGATACAACTTTGCTTGCAGAAAGTGAAGAGGACTTAAAATACTTACTGATGAAGATCAAAGAGCACAGCCTTCAGTATGGGTTGCAGCTCAATGTAAAGAAAACAAAACTTCACCAATGGACCAATTAAAAACATCTTGATCTATGGAGAAAAGATTGAAGTTGTCAAAGACTTCATTTTGCTTTGATCCACTATCAACACTCATGGAAGCAGCAGTCAACAACCAAATCAAATAGCAAATCTGTTTCACTAGACCTCTTTAAAATGTTCAAGAGCAAAGATGTGAGTTTGAGGACTAAAGTGAGCCTGACCCAAGCCAAGATATTGTCAATAGCCTCATTTGCATGTGAAAGTTGGATGATTAATAAGGAAGACTGTAGAAGAATTGATACATTTGAGTTACAGTGTTGGATAAGGACATTAAAAGTACCATGAACTTCCAGAAGAACAAAGAAATATGTGTTGGAAGAACTACCACCAGAATGCTCCTTAGATGCCTCTTTGGCGTGACTTCTCTCATACTTTAGACATATTATCAGGAGGAGCCAGTTCCTGGAGAAGGACATCATGCTTGGTAAAATGGAATGTCTGCAAAACAGAAGACAACCTCCAAGGAGATGGATTGGCACAGTGGCAGCAGCAGTGGGCTCAAGTGTAACAAGGATTCGGAGGATGGTGCAGGACCAGGCAATGTTTCTTTCTGTTGGGTACAGGGTAGCTATGAATCAGAACCAACTGGATAGTACCTAACAACAACAACATTCTCTATAAATATGCACCATTTCAAGTACTTACATTTTTTTAAATTCTTTTTTTGAAAAAATAATGATCTTTCCTAGCAACCATTCTTCGTTTAATTTGTAAAGTTGTTGTTAGGATACCAGTCAGTTCCTACTCATAGTGATCCTAATGATAAAAGAACTTAACACGGCCCAGTCCTGTGGCATCTCCACAATTGCTGCTATGTTGGAGTTCACTGTTGCAGCCACTGTGTGATCCAACTCATTGAAGGTCTTCCTCATTCCACTAACCATCTATTTCACCAAGCATGATGTCTTTCTTCAAGGAATGTTGATTTTTTTTTTTGCTATAGTGGCTCTGTGTATTCTTCCCATCTACTTTGGATGCTTCTTGCGTCGTTCACAACTTTTCACATAGAATCCTTCAATATTGCAAATTGAGACTTGGATATTTATACTCAATTATTTCAATTTGTTTTAACAGCAAAAATAAAACACCATCACTGTCTATAACCTTAATTTTTCTTTATATTCGAGAGTTTCATTTTTCTCCCCACTTCTAGGGATTCTTATGGGGGATTTCCTGTTTTGTTAAAGTCCTCTGAACTTCTTTAATTGGTCAATTTTCTAAAATATTCTTTATTGACTTCTTTCTCTCATCTGTCTTCAGACTAAAGAAAACTTTCAGTTATTTATTTCCTAATTTGTGCCTAGCTCTGTATTAGGCACTGTGGGAAAATAAAACATGGACACCCTGCCATCCCTGCTTTTAAAAGCTTACTACTGAAGATTCTAAATATTTGGAAGCCTTTGAAATTTTTATCTTTAGCTGAAAACACAAGGCATTCCTAGACTTAACAGCCAAAGATCTGTCATCAAGCTCATCTGTAGTAAAGACTGAATATTTTAGAGAAATTTCCAGAAGGGAAACATCATTTGTTCACAAACTCTTTCTGGATTCTAATTTCTAAGCACAACTTAAACTATAAATTGGTCAATTTCAGCAATTTTAAATCCATGTCATCATTTCTACCACCTACTGTTGGTGCTTCAGGTTTTCATTCACCAACTGGTTTCCTACAAGCTGTCCTTAAAGCTCCAAATCTGATTGATACTTGATTCTAAATCCTTCTTAACCCTGTCCCACTGTCTCCATTCTGTTCTAATAGTAATTAGAAAAAGCTTTTTGAAGTATTCCTACCATCTTCTAACTCATTCCTCTTACTGCCTATCCACCACCAGAGAGACTTTTCTAAAATACATGTCAACAGAAAACAATCTCACTGATTGTTCCTTATGATGGCTTAGAGGATGAAGTGGAAATCCCTTTTCTCAGCCCCAGGACCTCATCATCTCCTAACCATAGTAATGCTTTTCAGCCATGTTCTAGTCTTCACTTATATCTACCCTACATTTTAGTTTCATGGAAGGTCTCATCATTCAATGTATCCCTACATTGCTGTACAATAAACACTGAACTGTTAATTGCAAGGCTGGCAATTCAAATCTATCAGTTGCTCAATGGGAGAAAGATGAAGCATTCTGATCTGAGCAAGGTGTATAGCCTCTGAAACCCTGTACAGGGTTGCTACCTCTCAGAACCAACTTTACAACACACAGCAAGCCTCTACTCAGCCTTTACTCTTTGTTAAGAATGCCTTTCTCTAACTTGTCCTGAATCCCTACACCTCTTTCAGAATGCAGGTCCAGTGACAAACTTCTCACAAATTATCCAGGTAGAACTAGTTGCCCCTTGCTTGTTTTCAAAAGCACTGTGTTGTAATGAGTGATAATTAAAATAAAATGAGTTTCAGTATAGGATTCATGGCATATATGAAAAAACCAATGTGGCAAACTATGGATAACATGGTGAAGCATGGGTATTGTACTAATTGTGTTCATGAGGAAATTGTACATAGACCAAGAGGCAGTTGTTAGAACCAGAAAAGGGAATACTGAATAGTTTAAAATCAGGAAAGTTGTGCGCCAGGATTATATTCGTTCACTATACTTATTCAGTCTGTATGATGAGTAAATAATCTGAGAAACTGGATTATATGAAAAAAGAAAGTGGCATCAGGATTGGAGGAAGACTCATTAACAACCTGCGATATGCAGATGACAAAACCTTGCTTGGTGAAAGTGAAGAGGACTTAAAATATTTACTGATGAAGCTCAAAGACCACAGCCTTCAGTATAGATTGCACCTTAATGTAAAGAAAATTAAAATCAACACAACTGGACCTATATATAATAACATGATAGAGAGAGAAAAAGCCTGAAGTTGTCAAAGGCTTCATTTTGCTTGAATCCACAATCAACATTCATGGAAGCAGCAATCAAGAAATCAAATGATGGATTGTATTAGGAAAATCTGCACCAAATGACTTCTTTAAAGTTCTCAAGAACAAGTTGTCAGTTTGAGGACTAAAGTATGTCTGACCCAAGTCCTGGTATTTTCAGTAGGTTCATATGTATGTGAAAACTGGACAATGAATAAAGAAGACCATAGACAATTTGATGCATTTGAGTTGAGTTATTTTGTTGGAGAAGAATATTAAACGTACCATGGACTGCCAGAAGAACAACAACAACAACAAAAATTTGCGGTAGAAGAAGTATAGCCAGAATGTCAGGAGTTTTTAAGAGTGTCAACAGTGTGGGCAGAAGAGTATGGATGTGCATTGTCATGCAAGATCACAATGCCCTTGGATAGTAGTCCTATGCATTTAATCGGAAGTTTAAGCTTCAGCTCTTCAATGAGCATCTCACTGTAATGAGCACTGTTGATCAACATTTTTCCTTATAGTGTTCCAATACTGGCCCTTGAGAATCCCAGAAAACTGTAAACATCAATTTCCCAGCTGATGGTTGACTTTTGATCTTATATTTGGTTAGCGATTGAGCATATTCCCATTACATACTCTGCTGTGGACTTCCAGGCTCATAGTGATGAATCCATGTCTTGTCACCAGCAGTGATTTTTTTTTTAAAGAAACATTTACCTTCTTTTAAGTATCGGTCCAAATTTTGTGTGTTGATGTCCAAATGCTTCTATATATGCTCTTCTGTGAGTTGTTTTGCGACCAATTTCACACAAACTTTTTGAAACCCAAGTCTGTTGTGGATTATTTCATAGGCAGAGCCATGGCTGATTTGCAAATGATTTGCCCCATAATCCACTGTCACTTGTCTATTTCACAGAATCATTTCACTTGCATGCTCAATGTTGTCATCAGCCGTGGATGTGGAAGGGCATTTTAATGTAACTGGAGTGCAGATCTTTTTTGACTCACCCACGGAAAAATGTTGTTGAGGATGTGGGGAAATTGGAACCCTTATTCGTTGCTGGTGGGAATGCAAAATGGTACATCCAATGTGGAAAAGTACGGTGTTTCCTCAGATGCTAGTTATATCCCAAAGACTTGAAAGCAAAAACTCAAACACATACTTGTATACCAATAGCCACTGTGAATATCCAACATTCACAAGAGCCACAGGTGGAAACAACCAAAATGTGCATGTAGGGATGAATGGGTAAGCAAACGTGGGACAGATATTCAGTGGAATATTAATCAGTAAGAGAAATGAAGTCATGATGCACGCTACAATATAGAAGAAGCTTGAAGACATTGTGCTGAACAATGTCAATCATAAAAGGACAAATATTTTATAACCACACTTATATAAAAAGATAAGAACACGCAAATGTATAGAGCCCAAAGTTTATTAGTAGTTACCAGAAGTGGGAAGGCGTGGATGAGAGTTAGTGCTTATGGAGTACTCAGTTTCAATTTACAGTGATGAAAAATCAAATGCATTGATTAAACAGGGTGGCACAGATGATTAATATAATTGCTGTCAATAAGTTGTACACCTATAAAATGTTGAATTTACAAATGTTGTTTGGTAGGTATATTTACAACATTTGCTAAAAAAAAAAAAAAAAAAAAAAAGGAGTATCTGCTGAGGCTGCTTATTTACAACCAAACACTTGGTTTTGGAGTTGGAAGTTTCTTGGTTTCATTGAACATCACAGTTAATTGACCTAATAACATGTTTAGTACTTCTATTTTACCTTCAAGTTCACTGCCTAATTGCCTAGGGTCTTAAAAGCTTGTAAGCAAGCCCTCCCAGAGTACAACTGATCTCTCTTTGCCTGGAACAACAGAGGAAAGAGGAGAAGGAAATAGAACGTGAGGCTAATTACCTCCAGGAACAACTTGCTATGAGACTAGAACAGGATAGCATCCAAGTACATTATTGAAAATTCTGATCAAAGATGCTATAAAAGAATTCTGAACAAAGGCATAAAATGCAGTACACAATTTCAAATTCTCATGAAATCCAGATTTTCTGGAGCCATGGAAGCAGGATAAACCCTGAAAACTACTGCCCTGAGCTAATCTTTAAACCTCAAACCAAAAATAACCCATGAAGTCTTCTCAAAATCAAACAATAGTTTAACTTACCTATTAAAGGAGCCCTGGGGCTACAGTGAGTTAAGCATTGGGTTGCTTCCCACAAGTTCAACAGTTCAAACCCACCAGCCACTTTGCAGGAGAAAGCTAAGACTGTCTGCCCCTGTAAAGAGTGACAGTTTCGGAAACCCTAAGGAACAGACCCTACAGGGTCTCTGTGAGCCACAATGAACTCGATGGCTGTGGATTGTTAGTAAAGAATATCTGCCTTGAGCACTGAGCTCTTTTACGATTTACCTATATGTGATCAAACTGGCAATACTCAACAGATTAGATAGGGAACAGTGAGTTTCTGTAAATGGAGGAGGAACAGCTTGGAAAAGAAGGGTGACAATAATTGCACAACTCAAAGAATGTAATGAATGTTACTAAACAATACATGTGCAGAGTCCTAGTGTGGCCCTGCAGGATAATGTACTAAACAGCAAGGTCAGTTTGAGACAGTGTTGGCAGTTCAAACCCACCAGCCACTCCTCAGAAACCCTATACAGGGTCGCTATGAGTCGGAAGCAACTCAACTGCACTTAACGGAAACAACAACAAATAATACATGCAGAAATGGTTGAACTCATGTACGTTCTGTCCTGTAGAGTCTCAAAGACAGCAGCAAGGGGAGGTGGCAAGATGGCAGACTAGGCAGAAAGGGTATGGTGGTGATGGTTATGTCCGTGGAGTTGGTTCCGACTCATAGCGACCCTGTACAGGGTTTCTGAGGCTGTAAATCTTTACGGGAGCAGAAAACCTCATTTTTCTCCCGTGGAACTGCTGGTAGTTTCAAACTGCTGACCTTGTGGTTAGCAGCCTGATTAGTAACCACTACGCTACCAGAGTACCCGCTACAATAAAGATACAGAAAACCGGATGAAACAGATGCAGATAACAGTCCTGCAACTGTGAGCTCCAGATGAAGGGAGAGAGAAGTGGATCGGGTGCTTACTAGGAGAGATGTGGCAAAATAGAGACCTGTGCCTGCTAACCAGATGGGTGCAGCTATCTTGAGCTTTTGTGATCCGCTTCAGAGACAAGAAAACATACTGGCATTGCAGAAGCACACCTGCAGCTCGCAGAGGTAAAGGTGTGATTTTTTGTCTTGTTTTTCATGCTCCTCTAGTGACCAGAGGCAAGGCCAGCCCCCATCCTCGTGCAGCCTCAGGGAATCTTGACTCTCCCAACAGTGGCAGCTACATGGAGGTGACCTCAGCAGTTGTGGGCCCCATTAAGAGTGGGGAGCTGTCCACATTGACCCCATTTGGACAGGTCCTGCTCCAAATCTGAAGAGCTGAGTAGCTGAACAGAAACATGGCGGGGAGCGGGGGGTGAGAAAAGAGATTAGAGATATGTGCCAGCTGGCCAACTGCAATATGGTCACCTTAAACTTTCACAGGTGACTATGAAGTCAAAAGGGCAGTAGGTAGCACAGAAACATGCTGTTTATTAATGGACAGAAAGAGCTGACATTTTTTTTTTTTATGTACATCACATGACACTGTGACCAGAGCTGTGGCAGACCCCCATCTGTGAACACTCCCAGAGAAGCTCCTAATCTCCAGGCTGTAGTAGTCACACAACAATGTGTGTGTGGAGCTAGCAGCTCCAACCTCAGCATCTGAAATCAAGTGTGGCCTATTCCAGAATAGAGCAGTTGGGTTTGGATCAGCCCTGAGCTAGAGGGACCTCTCACCCTCAGCTGCTCTCTGGGATGGAAATACCTTGATCCCTCAGCTGCTTTGAGTTCTACACAAACTTCTTCTAGACTGGGGTCCCAGAACAGACAACCCCTAGCCCTACAGGAATTCCATCTAGAGTTGAGTATTATCATTTCATCCCTTACCCACTCACAATGTGGGGTCCTTGACTGACAGAAGAAGACACCAGAATTTTCTCCTCTCTGAGTCTGGCATCTGCCTTGTTTTTTGTTTTTTTAATCTTTTTCCTTTCATTGTGTTTGTTGCTTCTTTCTTCATTTTTTTTTTTTTTTAATTCCTCTTTGTTTTTGTTTGTTTGTCTCTTTACTTTTACTCTCTCTTCTCCCTAATTGTGTTTATATCCTTTTCTTTCTTTCATGTTTCTCTTTTTAATTATTTTTTTTTTCTCTCCCTTTTCTATCTCTTTCAGTTTTATTATTCTCTTTCTAGCTGTTGGCTATTATTTTTCTTTTTTTGCTAGTTTGTGTTTCCTTCTCTCTCGTATGTGTGTTTTCTCTTCTTTCCTCACTTGACAGGAGACAGCAACTACATCCATACAACCTAGCCACATCTGGACCCCCCACAGCCACACCCACTGGGCAAGAGCCAATACCAGCTGCTGTACACCAGATCAATGACAACGACAAACCCACCTAAAGCCATCCTGAACTGAACTGCATAAACAGTGAACAGAAAATGGTGCACATGTGCATCTCCTCAAAATACATAAAACAAATTTTGATAGATCTGAAGAAAGAAATAGACAACTTTACATTTATAGTTGTTGTTGTTAAGCGCTGTCCAGTCAGTTCCAACTCATAGCAACCCTGTATAGAGCAGGAGATTTTTAACATATTGCTTTTGATGAAGGACAAAACAACAAGAAATAAACTCAGCAACAAAGACAAGGAAGAAATAAACAAAACAATAAGCTAAGTTAACTTGACTTTGTAGATTGATATAGAACATTCAACCCAACAATAATATAATACGTATTCTTTTCCAGTGTGCATGGAACATCCTCCAGAACAGACCATATGTTAGGCCACAAAGCAATCCTCAATAAATTTAAAACCATCAAAATACTGCAAAGCATCTTTTTAAATCACAGTGCCACAAAATTGAAAATCAAAAGTATCAAGGAAACAAAGTAAAATACATGGAAATTGAATAGCAGCCAGCTGAAAATCTACTGGACAATAGAACAAATAAAAAACGAAGTTTAAAAATTCCTTGAACCAAATGAGAATGAAAATGCAATATATCAAAACCCTTGGAACCAAATAAAAACAGTGTTTAAAGGGTAATTTATAGAAATAAATGCACACATACAAAAAGAAGAAAGATCCAGTATCAACACAACACTTCTCCAACAATTAGAAAAAGACCAGCAAAATAAGCCTCCAGTCACCAGAAGAAAAGAAATAATAAAAATTAGAACAGAAGTAAATGAATTAGGAAACAGAAAAACAATAGAATCAACAAAATAAGTTGGTTCTTTGAAAGGGTTAATAAAATTGACATTCCTTGGGCAAATCTAACAAAAGAAGAGAATAAGAAGATACAAATATCATCCATAGGAAATGATATGGTGACATCAAAGCAGAACCAATGGAAATTTAAAAAAGGATAATAACAGTACTATGAAGAATTGTACTCCAATAAATTTGAAAATCTGGAAGAAATGGATGCATTTTCTGAAAAACATGATCTACCTAAACTAACACAGAGTGAAGTAGAAAACTTGAACAGACCTGTAACAGAAGTAAAAAGGCCTCAAATAAGCAAAGCACTGCTTAAGAAAAAGAACAAACCTATAATTATGGATGTAGTAGCTGAAAATACCAACTGAGAGGGAAGGAATCTTCACATCAAGTATCAGTGCTATGCCCTCTGTATTCAGGGTAGATAGGGATGGGCAACTTAGGCATTCTCTACCTAAAATGAGGGGCAATAAAGGCACAAAGTGATTGGCTTACAAGTTTTCAAGAGGGAGTTTAGTTTAAGAGTCTGCGGGGGAAGGTAGAGTCCCCACTGAATAGTTTTCATCTTGTCAAACAGGTCTGGTGAAAAGAGATGAGGATAAGATTCTTAAGATTCAGTAGTGAGTAATTGTTATCATGACTAATTGAGATCATCACAACTGTAAAGGTGGAAGTTTTGTAACCAAAATGAGGGAGTAGTTAATCTTACAGTACAGAAACACAGTACGCTAGGACCATCAAGGGAGAAGAGCACAAGCAGAGTGTGGGGCCCTATTCAGAGAAGCAGTGACACCAGAGATGGAGGCAGAGATGAGGACATGGAGAGAGGGAGCAGCTGAGGACTCTGGACTCATGGAAAGAGAGGGACTGGGTGTTGGTGGCCAGGAGGCAGGCTTGCAGAATGTGCCCTTTGGTTGTTTAAATTATTATATATTCCTGAGTGTTTCTGTGTACATCCCCCCCAAATCAAAACAAAACAAAATTAAACAAAACAAAACAGGAATGGAAGAAAATACTGTTGAATGATGATGCACAGAGGAGACTGTAATAATTGAAATGAAACAATGGTGTAAAGCCGATGTTCTCCCATGTAAACGATCACTCAGTCCACAATAAAAACTTAAAAAAAAAAAAAAAAAAGTTGGAGGCCTCTCTGTTCCCAATATCAAAATCTTCTACACAGCCACAGTGGTCAAACAGCCTGACACTGATACAACAAAAGACATATAGAGCAATGGAACAAAATTGAAAACCCAGAAGTAAATCCATCCACACACAGTCAGGTGATCTTTGACAAAGAACCAAAACACATGAGGAAGAAATAGTCTCTTCAACAAATGGTACTGAGAAATTTGGAAATCCATTTACAGAAGTATGAAGTCACCCATATCTCAAACCATATACAAAAACAAATTCAATATTGATTAAAAACCTAAATATAAAGTTATAAAGAGTTATAAAGTTATAAAGAGTTATAAAGATCATCGATGAAAAAACTGGAACAAACAAGGGCTTTAATATACAGCATTAACACACTATCAAACAATACTAAATTCACACCATCAGTATATGGCAAAATAGATGTCTGGTACTTTCTAAAAATCAGGCACATATGTGCATCACAAATTTTTACCACAAACGTAAAAAGGGAGCCAACAGACTGGGAATTTTTTTTTTTTTTTTGCAACAACATATCAGACAATGGACTAATTTCTAAAATTTATAGAAAACTACAACACCTCTACAAGAAAAAGACAAACAACCCAATTTAAAAATGGGCACAGGACACGAGCAGACATTTCACCAAAGAAGACATTCAGGCAGCCAACAAACATGAAGAAATGTTCACAGGCATTAGTCATTAAAGAGATGCAAATCAAAATAGCAATGCAATCTCATCTCATTGTTAACAGCAAAGTTCAAAAAAAAACTACAAATGTTAGCAAGGGTATGGAGAGGCTGGGACCCGCTGGGACCCTCTTACATTACTGGTGGGACTATAAAATGGTTCAACCAGTGTGATACTTCCTCAGAAAGATGGAAATCGAAATAGAAATATCCCTCTAGTTGGTATATATCCATAAGAATAAGAGCCAGGACACGAACAGATATATGCACACTGATGTTCATTGCAGCACTGTTCACAACAGCAAAAAGATGGCGACAGGCTAAATGGCCACCATCAATGGAAGAATGGATAAACAAATATTTGGTACTTATACACAATGGAATGCTATGCAGTTCTGAAAACTAATGATGAATCAGCAAAACACCTCATAACATGGATGAACCTGGAGGACAGTATGTTGAATGAAATTAAGTCAACCACAAAAGGACAAATATAGTATGAGACCACTACTGCAAAAACTCAAGAAAAGGTTTTCATACTAATAGAAACATTCTTTGATAGTTACCAGGGGTAGGAGGGTAGGGAACATAATTAACTGGCTAGAGGGTAGAAATGTGTTAACATGAGTAACAGGGAGGGTAATGTACAAGGAAAGGGAGGTTGACAGAAGAATAATGAAGACCACTGAAGAGACAGGGAGGTATGCAAGTGCTAAAGTGGATAGAGGTAAATAGTGATATTTATACAATCTTGGAACAACGTTCTGCAGGTAGATACATGGACAGAGACACAGGCTGAATGAGCATGGGAAGGAAAGTGGGACATATATTTTTATTTATCCCACAAGATAAATAAAAATATATAAGAGTTTGAAAACAATATTTGTACCTGGATATTTTCCTTTAATGCAAAAACAGCTATAGATGATGTGGAGCATATAGCTAAGAGTAACTTCTTAGATTTTATCAAACATCTTAAGGCAATGAGTTGCTGGGGTTGAGGGCTCGGGACCACAGTCTCAGGGGATTCCATGGTCAATTGGCATAACAGTACACCAAGACAATGTTCTACATCCTACTTTGGTGACTAGTATCTGGAATCTTAAAAACTCAAGAGTGACCATCTTAGGTGCAGCTATTGATCTTGCCATGTGCAAAAGAAAGAAGAGTGATGAGAATTGAAAAAGACTTGGAATCAATTAGTCCAATGGACTTATGGAACATGTGAACATTAGTCTCCACTAAGGAGCTCTAGTAGCGTAGTGGTTACGAATTGGGCTGCTAACCTCAGGGTCTACAGTTCAAAACTACCAGCTGTTCTGCGGGAGAAAGATGAGGCATTCTGCTCCCGTAAAGATTTACAGCCTCGAAAACCCTATACAGGGTCACTATGAGTCAGAACCGACTCCACAGCACATTAACAACAGCAACTAGATGGTACCTGGCTACCAGTATCAACTGCTCTGAAAAAACATCACATTAGAAGGTCCCAGATAGAGTGGCAGAAAATGTGGAACAAAACTCTAAGT
Source organism: Chrysochloris asiatica (assembly GCF_000296735.1). Classification (NCBI taxonomy): domain Eukaryota; kingdom Metazoa; phylum Chordata; class Mammalia; order Afrosoricida; family Chrysochloridae; genus Chrysochloris; species Chrysochloris asiatica. Next base: position 31,365,069 of record NW_006408532.1, on the reverse strand, counting down.
CATTTAAAAAAAAAAAAAAAATGACCGGGCTTACTGGTCAGAAAGAGACTGGAGGAACCTGAGAGTATGATGATCAAGCATTCTTCAGGTCTGGAAAGGAACTCACCCTCATGGCCCAAGAAGTAGATGGGTGAATAGGGTGCATAAGGGAGACAACGGTGCTAGTAAGCTATGATCACTGTGAAATAGATCATCATTCAAACTCAAAAGGGCAACATTTCCCTAAGAACAAAGTAGAGAAGGGATGAGAAGGTGAGTAGAATGGAAATAGGCATCACAGGGAGGAAGCCGGATAACTGTTGTTGTTGCATGGAGGGGATTGCAATCTTTGAGATGAAACAAAGTCTACTATTTGTTGAATGTAAAACTGATGATCTTGTCTGTAGATCTTCACTCAATTTGCAATTAAAATTTTTTTGTAAATAATCTGAATTATAAAAACATTTTAGCAACACTGTGTTCATATCCCTGTTATAGTATTTTTCACATGTATTTATACAACTTACTTATACATCTATCTCCAGAATGCCTCAAATATATAATTATTGTATATTCACCTTTTGATCACCAGTATGGACTCTGTACCTGGCACAGAGGCTAGCCAAAAATGCTGACTAAATAAATGAATGATTTATAGATGGCATTAAGGAAAGGATGTAGGACTTGAAGCTTTGTATGAAGAAATGAAATATTTGGCCTGGTGAAGAGTCTACAAATGCTCAGACTTTATCAGAATGAATCACACCAAAAGAAATGGTTCATCCAAAGAATTTTTTTTATGTACTGGCGTAAAGTATCAGTGCTTTGCTGAGTTGATAATAATTTTCTTTTTCTCAATGGAAGCTATTTAACAGCCAGTCTTGAGAACCATAAAGATCTAAGGGATAAAAAGAGAACTGAATTCTTCACAGGCAGTTGGGATCTGTTATCAAGTTGAAATTATCCTTCAAACACCCCATCTATCTGTATCAAATTCAGCAAGGTACCACTGGGATTACCCAGCTCCTAAGGAGCTCTGGTAGTGTAGTGGTTGCAAATCGGGCTGCGAACCGCGAGGTCAGCAGTTCGAAACTACCAGCTGTTCCACAGGAGAAAGATGAGGCTTTCTGCTCCCGTAAAGATTTACAGCCTCAGAAACCCTGTACAGGGTCGCTCTGAGTCGGAATCGACTCAACGGCACATAACAACAACAACATCCCATTGCAAAGCAAAATATTGTAACATTCAGGAATGCCAAGGAGCTTGGAGGGAAGCAAGTGAACACCAGGTATATTTATCATGAATTCAGCATATACTGTTACTCATCATACTTCTGAGCAGCTGAGCACCATCTCTATTTCACTTCAGATATGTGATACGAGTTGGTTTGGAAGAGGCAACATTTCATATTTAGATACAAGCACCAAAGATATTAGGATGCCTGTGAGCATCTATTGGAATGCTGTTTAACTGGAAGCACTAATCTTATGCAAGACAACAAATGTTTGATTTAATTTTAGTGTTGTCCACGAGTTTCCTCCAAAGTTTTGCTCTTGGCCATGGAGTGATAGCCTCTAAAAGTAAGCCTTGGAACTTGGGTATGACTTGTACTCTTTGCAGGTAGAATATGTGTCTTGCTGTGATGCTGTAAGGGTAAGTACTGGACTGCTAACCACAAGGTTGACAGTGCAAATCAGAAACCCTATATAGGGTCACTATGAGTCAGAACTGACTGCATGGCACTTAACATCAACAACAAAAAATAATTAAATGTGGTATTATGAAGCAGGGAGTGGGCTAATTGCATTCGGTAGTAAGGGAGGGCCATATCAAAAGAGTAACTTTAAGCTAAAAATTCAGGAGAAGAAATTTCTAAGGCAGAGGAAGTTACAGTCCAGAGGTTCAGAAAAGGACTGGAAAGGGGCCCTATTTGGCCAGAGTGCCAGGGTAAAATGGTACGTCTAGATCAATGGTCATCAAAATGTGGTACAGAGATTTCACTGGGGCCTCCAGTGCTGTCAAGGGATCTGCCAAGGAGAAATTACTTTCTTATTAATAAGAGATGTGTACTTTGGAGTTTTCCATAATGGTATTGCAACAGATTGAATTTAGAGCAGATATAAAAATCCAGATGTCTTCGATTGTGCCAGACTTTGAAGATTTGCAAAAATGTAAAAATAGTGCAACTTCTCTTAGTAAATATTTTTGTTGTGGAAAATAGTTATTTTTTCATTAAAAAATATGTTGTTTATGATTGCATGTAGTGGGTCTATTTTGAGGTTTTGTATGAATTAATAAGTCAATTTTTTTAACATTTGCCAGCTTTCATTTCTTATATGATAAATATTGACAGTTGCAACCCACATAAACATAAGCTCTTTGGGAGTCCTCAATAATTTCTAATGGCATTAAAAGGTCTTGAAATGAAAAAAGGGAGAGAAAGGAATAAAGAAAACTACTGATTTAGATAAAAGTTTGGCTTAAACAAAGGTTAATTTGGTAGTTTGGGGACTCAAGCCCAGTTATTCAAACTACTCTTGAAATACCTATCTCCATCAGAGCTTCTTACAAGATCCGCTTTTAAGATCTGTAACTTGCTGTGTGAATTATTTGTTTGAGTTTCACATTTTCACATCTATAAGATGAGGATAATAGCAATTATTAGAGCTAATACGATTACTAACTGACAGCTTTCTTCTAGGCACTTCAAATGTAGTAATTAATTTAGCCCTAATAGCAACCCTATGAGGAAGGTACTTACCCCATTTTACAGAGGGGGATAAAAACCTGAAGCAAAGAGAAATCACTTGTTTACGTTATACGCCTACTAAGACCCTGCCCAAGTCTTCTCTCTTACCATTCTCACCTCTTCTATTGCACTCTGACCAGACAGCTTTTCTTTCTTTTCCTTCAATATACACAATCAATTCCCACTTCAGAGCATTTCGACTGTGGTCCCCTGTGATTTCAAAATCTCTTCTTCCAAATCTTCAATTTAAAATCATTCCCTGAAGAGGCCTTCCCTGACTATCTGATAAAATTAGCCCTGCTGAGCTCACTCCCTACTTTATAATTTTCCATGACATTATTTTTAGAACTTATATATACTGCCAATTATCTCATTTATTTATTGCTTGTTTATTTTCTGTCTTCTTCCACTAAAGGCCTATAAAACAGCAGGGAATATTCGTGTTGTACCCTCCGTGCTGCCTGGCATCTTGTTGTTGTTGTTAAGTGCCACTGAGTGGGTTCCAACTCACAGTGATCCTATATAGGGTTTCCAAGGAGCAGCTGGTAGGTTTGAACCACTGACCTTGCATTTAGCAGCCCAATACTTATCCCACAGCACCACACCTGTTGTTGTTGTCAGGTGCCATCGAGTCAATTCCGACCCATAGCGACCCTGCATAGGGTTTCCAAGGAGTGACTGGCAAGCTTGAACCACCGACCTTGCAGTTCAAACAACTTTGCAGTCTGATGCATTAGCCCACAAGGCCACACCAGGACTCTGCCTAGAAAGCACTTAATGGTTTTTGTTTGTTTGTTTTTTAAGAAGGGTGAATAAATGAAGGACTCTGATATATGTATTAGTTGTATATACTAATGGAGCCATAGATTTTAATATGTGTGGAGCCATTGTACAAAAATATTTTTCATCCCTCTAGGGGTAGTTTCTTTGCCTTCACTTTCTGAAGAAAGGAGGATTCATGCAGCCAAGTTTCCCTGGAATGTTTGAATAATTCACTAGAGAGATGAGCTATTGAGAGACAAGGTGTAATAGATACTCTGATGGAATTCAGTTGAGAGCATCTAGATACATTATTGATTATGCATATGTTCAGCTTCTTGCCATCTTGCACATACATCGCCACTTGCACCAAGGCGTAAACTCTGGATGGATCCAGCGAAAATCATCTGAACAGAAATCATTTATTCTAGGAATTAAAATTCAACACAGTGATGAGGTTCCTGTAAAAAAAATTGGGGTAGGGCTGTATTTATTTAGCATGGTAAGGTGTCCCGGTGACTCTGTAGCATACACATTACACTGCTAACAAGGCTGAAGGTTTAAATTCACCAGCCACTCCAGGAGAGAAAGATGTGGCTGTCTGCTCTTGTAAATATTTACTCTCAGAAACCCTGTATAAAGACGCCAGGAGTTGGATTTAGGGTTTTTTGGGTTTAATAAATTTTATTAAACTTTGTATTCTTGCAATGAGTCTTAGATGTAACACATTTGATAATATCAGCCCATATTTTATTAGGAATTGATACTTCTCTTGCATGTCAGTGTACAGTAGATAAGTTGAACCAAAATATATTGGCTAAAGAAACTGTGAGATAATTGCAGATTTTGATCTGGGAAATTCACTAATCTTGATGGCATCAAATGTACATAGTGTATTAAGGAAAGTTCTTATCTATTAACTTCTTTATTAGGAACATTCTCACACTATCTGAAGAGAAATCTGAACAGAAAAGTAAGATATTAAAATGTCTTCTCCATTCAAACTCACAAATAGACCTCCTACCCTCTAGGATAAGAAGCTCTGGTTGCTAAAACCTCAAGGTCAACTGTTCGAAACTACCAGCCATTCCACAAGAGAAAGAAGAGACTTTCCTCTTCCATAAAGATTTACAGCCTCAGAAACCCTATACAGGATTGCTACGAGTTGTAACCGACTCTACAGCACACCACCACTACCCTCCAGGATTGTTGTTGTTGTTAAGTGTCGTCGAGTCGGTTCCAACCCATAGCAACCCTGTACAGGGTTTCTGAGGGTGTCAATCTTTACAGGAGTAGAAAGCCTCATCTTTCTCCCAAGGAGCGGCTGGTAGTTTCAAACCACTGACCTTAAGGTTCGCAGACCAATTCGTATCCACTACACTACCAGAGCTTCAGGATTAGTTTGTCTTTTTATTTGATTATGCATGACATTATTTGAAAGCGCTGTTTCTGAGATACTGCTTCAGGGTGCTGGTCTAAGCATATTCTTCTAAAAATGCTTCTTGAAAGCACAACTTCAATAAGATACATGTGACCTTGGTTTTGTTCATACAAATGGACTTCTCCTATCACCAGTTCAAGGAGTTGTTTCACAAACCATCATGCATTACATCTTAGTGGCCTTTATTCTTTCGTATGCTTGAGCTCATATCCAACTCCTTCATTAAGCTTCTGAGATCCTACACATTCCAATTCTTAATAGACCCCCCAGAGTTCATTTTTAGCTGCTGCATCTACTCTTTAATTCTTGTAACAAATTTTATAAGTTAGATATGGCAAATGAATATCAATCAAGAACACAGAATAAGCTCTTCATTTTACAGGAAAACTTCTGTATCTCTATTTATACTTGGGTTTTACATCTCTGTGGTATCCTGAAGTTTATAGAACATACTCACACTCATTAATTTTATCCCACTGTGATAATGGCTTCTTGTTGATAAGTACTGTTGAGTCAGTTCCTATTCATAGCAACCCTGTATAGGGTTTCCAAGGAGTGGCTAGAGTTTGAACTGCCGACCTTGTGGTTAGCAGTCCAGTGCTGGTCCTACAGTACCACACCAGGAGTGATAAAGACTAGACTGTTAATATTATCCCTATTCACAGATGAAGTGAGGAAACAGTCTTTGCAAGCATTAGTTAAAGTTATCAGCCATCACATATTGGAACTCAAACTGGAAGCCAATTTTTTAAATTTCTCATCACATGTACATTTCACTAGTCTGTCTAATATAAAAAGGGGCTTCAAACTAGAATGAAACAATAATGGATTTCCCCACAAACTTTGTGAAGTCCCCGCATATTATTATAGATTTCAGTTTTTATGGGAGTTAAGTTTTATATCCCCTCAAATGAGAGACCAAGAATCCAAGTTTTATTTAGCTCTCTCTCCATAGCAAAAGCATCAGGACTACCCAATGTCAAGATCAATGAGCTCCCTATGCAAAGGGAGGTATTAACAAATACAATGTGAGCTTCAAGGGTTAATTAAGTCATCACATTTGGAATGTTGTTCTAGAGAATGCTGTTGTTGTTAAATGCTATCAAGTCCAAGTCAGTTCCTACTGCTAGTAACCCTGTATAGGGTTTCCAAGGAGTGGCTGGTGGGTTTGAACTTTGAACCTTGAAGTTAACAGTCTACTGCTTATCCTATAGCACCACACCAGAACTCCATTCTAAAGAGTACTACTTCAGAATCATAAAAGCAACTTCACTGCTCATTGTGAATTCCCAAAATCCAAAACCGTTTTTCAGTGCACAAAGCCAGACAGCACATAATAAAATGTTATATCAAAAATAACTTGGGATTTTAAAAATTAAAGATGTGAATAAACGTATGGTGATGGAGTGTCACTGTGTCAGTTCCCACTTATAGTGACCCTGTATAGAGTTTCTGAGGCAGTAAATATTTATGGGAGCAGAAAGTCTCATCTTTCTCCCAAAGAGTGACTAGTAGATTTGAACTACTGACCTTGAAGTTAGCAGCTCAACTCATAATCCACTAGACTATCAGGACTCCTTGATTCAAAGTATGGCCCATAAGAAACTACAAGGTGGAGAAAGATATGTATAGGACACCTTGAAATGGTGAGTTGTACCAGAAAGCTTGCTGCAGTAAATGAAGGTCTCTGGAGTCTAATCCCAGCTCTGTCACTCACTAGGTGGTTTGACACAGGAAAACTCCTTCAATCCCACTTGATTTGTCTAAGTAGCTAATTAGTGACCTGACTAAACCCACAGCTTTAGTTGTCTATTTAGCTCTAAGTGTTTATATGATCTCTCTACTCAAATGTTGCAACAGTTTTTCAAATTTGGCATGTCAAGAACCCAACATTCATCTTCTCCCTCCTGCCTGTGTTAGTTTCCTGGGACTGCTGAACAAAGTATCACAAACTATATGGTTTAAAACAATAGAACTGTATTCTCTCACAGCCTGGAGGTTTAAAATTCAAATCCAATGTGTAAACAGGGCCGTATTCTCTCCAAAGACTCTAGGGAAATGTCCCTTTGTGTCCCTCCCTGCTTCTTACAATTTAAGACAGTCCCCAGCTGGTAGTAGGAAACTCTAATCTCTGCCTCTACCTTTTCATGGCTATCTTCCCTGTGTGGTCTCTCTCTCTCTCTTCTCTTCTTCTAAGAACACTACTCAGACTGCATTCAGGTCCACCCAACTCCTCATGCAAACTTAATCAAATCTGCAAAGATGCTACTTCCAAATAGGGTCACATTTACAGGGAGGGAGGGAGGGGAGTAGGATTTGAATATTATATTTTTTGAATGAACACTAATCAATGGACAAGCCTGCCAAATTTGGTTGTCACTCAGTGATTCACACCCCAATGAATGACACCATCAGCTGTCTGCTTACGCCTTGAACCTCAAAATTCTCCTGGATACAGTCCTTTCTCACCTACCTTGACATAATTTAATGTCAGGTCCTGTCAATTTTATCCTCTAAATCACTAACACATTCTTCCCCTTCACTCATGTCCAATGTTGCCATCTTAGCACACATTGCCATCTCATCTCACCTGGACTTTTTCTTTTACTATTTCATTTGTATACGTTCTGTTCCTCCAGCCAATATATTCTCACTGCCATCATGTCAATTCGGACTCATACAAACCCTATGTAGGATTTCCCAGGTTGTAAATCTTTGCAGGAGCAGAAAACCTTACCTTTCTCCTGCGGAGTGGCTGGTGGATTTGAACTGTTGACTTTTTGATTATCACCAAGTACTTATCCTACAGCACCACCAGAGCTTTGTTGTTGTTAAGAGCCACTGAGTCGATTCTGACCCACAGCGACTCTGTATAGGGTTTCCAAGGAGCAGCTGGTGAGCTTGAACTACCGACCAGAGCTTTACTCATCCAAAATATTGTTAACTTCTGTAAAGTCAGTTCTGACTCATAACAATACTCTATAGGGTTTCTGAGGAGCAGCTGGTGGGTTTGAATGGCTGACCTTTGCAATTAGAAGTCCAATGCTTACCATACAGCACCATACCAGGACTACACCCATTCAATATGCTGCTGCTGTCATTTCTACGTGCCATCAAGTTCATTCCGACCCATAGCAACCCTGTATAATAGGGTTTCCAAGGAGGGACTGATGGATTTGCATTACCAACCTTGCAGTTAACAATCCAATGCTTATCCTACAGTGCTACACCAGGACTGCACCCATTATGTTGTTAGGTGCCATTGAGTCAGTACCGACTCATAGCGAACCTATGCACAGCAGAACGAAACACTGCCCGATCCTGGGCCAACCTCACTATTGTTGCCACGCTTGAGTCCATCAATGCTGCCACCTGGCCAATCTATCTCGTTGGTGGTCTTCCTCTTTTTCTCTGACCCTCCACCTTACCAAACATGATATCCTTCTCCAGCAACTGGTCCCTCCTGACAATATGTCCGAAGTATGAGAGATGAAGCTTGGCCATCCTGGCCTCTAAGGAGCACTCTGGCTGCACTTCTTCCAACACAGATCTGTTGGTTCTATGGGCAGCCCATGGCACTTTCAATATTCATTATAGTCAGTCTCAGATTATCTTTCAAATGCATATACAATTATATCATTTTCCCCACAAATCACGTCTCACTTCATAAGACCCTTCTCCAACTTCCAAGAATATAAGTTCCATGACACTGTTTTTCTTTCAAAGTTCTTTAGCAGGTCTATATTTATTTGTATAATTATTTTATTAATACCTAAATACAGTCTGTATATATTCTTTGGTCAACACAGAACCACCACTATATATCACATAGAACTTGATATATATTCATTAATGAATATTTTCATATGCAAAATTAATAGAATGGGACATTTAAGGCTTCTACAAAATTTTATTAATCCTCCACCTTAATTCACCTCACCTCAAGAAGATCTATGGTTACTGAATGTAAAAGTTCAAATAATTTGTAAATTTTCTCCTAGTCTATCTAATCTGTATCTCTAAAAGGCTATTGTCAACAGAAAACACCTCCTCACCTTGTACTGGGACAAGGAAGACAAAGAAACATTATGTGTGAAAACTCTTAAGGGGAGACTAGAAACTCTTTGGCTGATGGTAAAAACACAAAGCCAGATGTATATATAGGGGAGAGAAGAAAAGAAGGTGAGGACACACAAACTAGGCCCCCTAGAGAAATCAGGGTTTATAAAATATGAGCTGGGTTTGAGAATACTCCTGGAGATTTTATTCACTGAGTGAAGGAATGATTTTCTAGGATAGAGAACATGTCGGGAAGAGTAAGAAGCATAACAACCCAGAAGAATTACAATAAGAACATCAAGAAGGCAGGTCAGTGTATCCAAGAAGCCTAAATAAAGGATTCCCCATATTTAGAGCTATTAAAAACTAGACTGGCAGACTTTCAAAAGATGAAAAATTTGGCAGTATGGGAGAGGGAGAATTTGCCAAATTAATATACCAACCACTGACAAGAAATCTGTCTATGTTAATTAAGCATATTTATATACACGTTGGTAAGAGTTCCTGTCCCATATATTACATAATCCCAGAACAACTAGGTGAGGACAGTATTAACTACTCTATCATATTCCAAAAATTAGTGATATCTGGATAGCATAACAGTATATCAATATGAGTATTTCCTTCCAATCCAAGTAGACACTAAATCATAAACATAAATCTTTTTAAATAACCTTTAGCTGAAAGACCTGATGATGGTCCCTTCATCAGTTAAATAAGATCAGATATTCATCTTAAGCAGAAAATATATAAAGGTAGGATCTTTCTTTTTTGAAAATTAAGGTAAGGAAAACTATCTGGATGAAGAAATCTACATGCTTCCTCCTATTCCCTCTCCAGAAATGATTAAAATGATGGTGAAGGAATAATAAGAGTCCACCTCATGTAAACTAGACATTGAATAAAGAAAACAGAAGAATTGTTGCATTTCAGTTGTGATTTTGTTGAATAATATTGAATATACTATGAATTGGCAAAATAATGAACCATCTTATAAGAAACACAACAATGATCCTTAAAAGTGAGAATGGTTAAGACTTTGGTTCACTTACTTGGGACACATCATCAAGAATGACCAATCGTTAGAAAAGAACATCAAGTTTGGTAAGGTAGAGGATAAGCTAAAATGAGGGGACCCCTCAGAGAGATGAATTGACACACTAGGTGTAACAATAGGCTCAAACATATCGAAGATCTTGGAGATGGCACAGGATCAGGCAATATGTTATTCTGTTATATGCAAGTTCCTGGTGTGGCACTTTGGATTAAGGCACTGGACTGCAAGGTCAGTTTAAACCACAGGGTTTTTAGTTCAAGCTTACCAGCCACTCCTTGGGAACCCTATACAGGTTTGCTAGGAGTCGGAACTGACTTGAAGGCATTTAACAAAATTCTAAATAATCAAGTTAGCATTCCCTTCTCTTATACCTGTCTATAGGACAGTAAGCTTCATGCTCATTCATATAAGAGCTAGTTTTGTCAACTGACAAATATTCCCTGTATACACAAAGCTCTAAAAGGCCTTGTATGTCCTCATTCTAAAATAGAAACAAATACCCAGGGATCTGTAGTCATTTGAAAACAAACAACTACATGAAACATAAAAAGATTAAAGTAAACAAAGAGAAAATTGGAACCTGGAGGAAACAGATTTTCATTAGAGTTTCATTTTATTAATCTCTTTAAAAAAAAAATTTTTTTTAATTGTGAATTGAATGAAAGTTTACAGGGCAAATCATCAGTTTTACATTCAACAAGTCATACACCTTATTTCATTACAACGATTATAACGATTATTTGTTTTAGCTTTTTTTTTTTAAAAAAAAAACACTCAGGCATATATAATAATTTACACCACCAAAGGGCACATTCTATAAGTCTGCCTCCTGGCCACCAGCTCTTAGTCCCTCTCTTCCCATGAATCTAGAGTCTTCAGCTGCTCCCTCTCTCCATATCCCCATCTCTCCCTCCATCTCTGGTGTAGCTGCTTCACTGGATAAGGTCTGCATTCCGCTTGTGCTCTTCTCCCTTGATGGTCCTGGGGTCATTGTTTCTGGTTGTAAGATTAACCACTCCCCAGTTTTTGTTACAAAACTTCTTTTACAATTGTGACAGTCACAATTAGTCATGATAACAATTACTCACTATTGAATCATAGGAATCAATCTTTTAACCAGACCCATTCTAGACAAGATGAAAACTATTCAGTGGGGACTCTTTCTTTCCCCCACACACTCTTAAACTAAACTCCCTCTTGAAATCTTGTATGCCAGTCACTTTGTGCCTTTATTGCCCTCTCATTTTAGGTAGCCAATGTCTAAGTTGCACGTCCCTATCTACACTGTGTACAGAGGGGATAGCATTGATATTTGATGTGAAGATTCCTTCCCTCTCTGTTGGTGTTTAGAGTTACTACCTCCATGAGTATAGGTCAAGTTCATCAAATTGTAGCAATTTACCCTCATTTCCTTTATCAAAACATTTTTTTTTAATCTTCCTCTAGTGAAGTTCTGATTATCAAGCCATTGAGGCTAGGTTGAATGGGTATTATCTGCAAGTTTGGTTTTCTTGTCCATCTCCCTCACTTCATATCAGCTGGATGCTTCACTTTCAGCCCTAGTCCTCCATGGCTATGTCCTTGCCCATGGGTTCAGGTGTCCCCAGGTCTCACCACACTTCGAACCAACCAGCCCTTCATCTTCTCTCTCTCATCTCCAGGTCAACAGGAGTCTATGGAATGAGGTTGAACTCAGCCATTTCTTCATTGCTGCCTTTCTCCCTCTTCCACTTACCAGTAGACCAATGTGGTCATCTGCAAGCTTACATGCCTACTCATGTGTTCCCTTTGAGTTTCAGTCTTCCAAGGGATTTGTCCTGAAGGAACTTGATAGCTTGCCTTGATGGCTTCCCGGCGAACAACTTGTTTATTCTTGTAGTAGCCAGTCATACTGCCATTTTTGTTTTGGGTTTTTCCTGATGATCTTTCTTTGAAGATGTATCTTCTGTTGCTCTGTTCTTGGCTGGTCTGCTTGTCCTTTCTAGTGGGAGTGTCCCACCTCAGAAAGTTCTGTATGGGGCTCATTTTATTAATCTCTTATAGGTATACTCAGAAATGTTAAAGAAGGTAGTTCATCTAATGAATAAGAACAAAAATGCAATGAAAAATTTTAAAAACCACAAAATTTGAAAAACATCCCTATAAATTAGAAATATGATTTTAAAAGATTAAAAACTCAATCAATACTTTACAAGATAAAACTGAGGAAATCTTCCAGAATGTGGAACAACTGAAGAAAGAAATTTAAACAAGCAAACAAAAGAGAAAGAATCAAGCAGTTCAGATGTTTGATTATAAGAAGTTTAGAGCAAACAGAGAAAAAGAAAGGAAAATTAATAAAAATAATAAAAGAAAATTATCCAGAGCTTGAAAGGTAAAAAATTTTAAAGGTAAAGGATACAACAGACAATAGTAGAAGGTCCAAGCTTATATAAATCTTTGTAAAATTAAAGAACAAAAAGGATAGAAATACCTAGCACCTTTGAGAGCACACAAACAGAGGAAAGAAAGAACAGGAGAAAGAACAAAATGCAGACCCACAAAGAAACCACAGTCAGTAGCTATTAAGTTTCTCATTTAGAGGTAATAGAAGCTAGAAGACAGCTATGCAAGATCTTCCACAATGAAAGAAATATTTTGATCCTGAAATCCCACACCCACACTAATTATCACTGAAATATAAAAGCAAAATTAATCCATCTTTTGATACTTGAAGACCTCAGAAATTTTACTCCTGAGTTAAAGATGTTTAAAGATACCTCCCAGAAAAATGAGTAAAAATCAAGAAAGAAAATATACGATATAAAGAACAATACCACAAACCAAATTCCAAAATTACAGCCTACAAAGCAACCTGTGCAAATTATAACCAGCATCATTGGAATCCAACAGTATCTTCAAGGGAAAATTAGTAGGATATATTACTATAAGCATATGAGAAAATAAATAGCTGTAGAATATTATGGGTATAAGCATGTATTTATTATCAATAAAAGGATAACCACAAACCTTTAAAAAAAAATGTACAAGAAAGAAATGACCTAATATGAAACACATTAAAACACATTTTTTTAAATATTTTTATTGTGAAGGTTTACAAAGCAAATCAGTTTTCTATTCAACAATTCATAAGAATTTTGTTTTATGTCACTGATTGTGATTGCCACAGTTACTCCATGTTTTCCTATTTCACTTATCCCACTTCTGTTACTCCTTCTTTGCTTACCTGAACTTTGTCCATGGGCAAATGATGCCCTTTTGATCTCAAATGGCTGTTTCTTCTAAAGAAAGTGTGCCTCATTATTCCCCTTAGAAACCTGTCAACTGTTTGGTAAAAAAAATGAGTAATGGGTGGGCATGAGCAAGGGAGAGGGAAATCAGTTCTAGTCACAAACGCTGCCTAAGGATTATAGTCTTAAGGGTTCCACCAGTCTCTATCCAATCTACTGATTATTACTTTTTTTTTAAGGATTTTGAGTTTTGTTTTATTTATCTTCCTGTTTTATTCATGAAAATATAATGTGTTCCCTTTCAGGGCAATTGGTAATAGTAACCAGGAGCCATTGAGTTGTTTAGGTTTCAGGATCATGGAAGCTTAGGTTTATATGGTCCATTAGCACACCGGATTGTTTCCATGTGCTTTGATTTTCCTCACTCTTCTTTCCTCAGGACAGGGAGAGATCAATAGTTGCACTTTACATGGCCCAATCACAAGCTTTAAAACCTCAGTCCCTAATCATCAAGGTAGGATGTAGAGCATTGTCTAGGTGGACTAAAATATGCCAATTAACCTTACTTTTCCCTGAGACAATGGTCCTGAGCCTCTGGCCGAGTAACATTCCCTCCAGATGTTTGGTTATAGCTCATATGTTTTCATAACTTTGCCCCTTGTATGCTCTTCTATATTCATGGTAATAGTTTCAGCATAGGTAAGTAAATATGTAGACAGAGTCCTCTGGTAAACCTGTATTTATTTGTGCATATACCCTGTTCTCCTTACAACATCTGATCAGCTTTTGTATTTACCCTTTCATCGATTATTGTAATAAATTTGATGCATTAGACAATAATGACAGAAGACCATAAGAAGTGTGGGATGACATCAAGAAGATCATACAGGAAATACAGAAAAAGTCATTTAAAAAAAAAGGCCATAAAATGTAGATTTCAGATAAGACTCTGAAACTTTCTCTTGAATGTAGAGAAGTTAAAGCTACTAGAAAAATGATGAAGTAAAAGAGCTGACAGAAAATTTCAAAGGGTAGCTGGAGAAGACAAAGTCAAGTATTATAATGAAATATGCAAAGAACTAGAGTTAGAAAATCAAAAGTGAAGAACATGCTCAGTGTTTCTCAAGGTGAAAGAACTGAGGAAAAAATGCAAACCTTGACTTGCAATACTGAAGGATTCTACAAGCAAAATATTGAATGATGCAGGAAGTACCAAAAGAAGGAATACACATTGTCACTGTACCAAAAAAGTTGAACACTGGTTCAACTATTTCAAGAGGTAGTATCTGATCAAGAACCAATAGTATTGTCAGAAGTCCAAGCTGCATTGAAGACACTAGTGAAAACCAAGTTTCCAGAAACTGACAGAGAGCAAGATGAAATACTGCAACAAACTGATACAGCACTGGAGGTGCTTACTTATTTGTGTCTAGAAGTTTGGAAGACAGCTATCTAGCCAACTGAATGGAAGAGATCTATGTTTATGCCAATTCCAAGGAAAGGTGACCCAATGGAATGTTGAAATTATTGAACAATATCATTAATATCACATGCAAGTAAAATTTGGCTGAAAATAATTTAAAAATGGTTGTAGCAGTCCATCAACAGGGATTTGCTAGAAATCAAGCCAGATTCAGAAGAGGACACAGAACAGACATTGCTGACATCAGCTGCATCTTGGCTGAAAGCAGAGAATACCAGAAATACGTTTTTTTGTGTTTTATTGACTATGCAAAGCCATTTGACTGTGTGGATCATAACAAGCTATGGTTAACATTGTGAAGAATGTGTATTCCAGATCACTTAATTGTGCTCATGAGGAACCTATACAAAGACCAAGAAGCAGTCATTCCAACAGAACAAGGGGATCCAAAATCATTTAGTAACAAGAAAGGTGTACACCATTTAGTAACAAGAAAGGTGTACACCATTTAGTAACAAGAAAGGTGTACACCATTTAGTAACAAGAAAGGTTGTATCCTTTCATCATTTTCATTCAATTTGTATGTTGAACAAATAATCCCAGAAGTTGGACTATATAAAAATTGTGGCATCAGGATTAGAGGAAGAGTCATTAGCAACCTACAATATACAGATGACACAACCGTGTATGCTGGAAGCAAAGAGGATTTGAAATATGAATGAAAATCAAAGACTATAGTCTTCAGTATGGATTGCACCTCAGTATAAAGAAAACAAAAATCCTTACAACTGGACCAATAGATAACATTTTGATAGAGGGAGAAAAGATTGAAGTTGTGAAAGTTTTCATTTTAATGGATCCACCATCAATACTCATAGAAGCATCAGTCAAATTAAATAATGTATTGCATTATGCAAATACGCTGCAAAAGACCTCTTTAAAGTGTTAAAGAGCAAAGATACCAATTTGAGGACTAAAGTATGCCTGACTCAAGCCATGGTATTTTCACTTGCTTAATAAACATAGGAAAGCTGGACAATGAATAAGGAAGTCCACAGAAGAATTAATATGCTTGGATCATGGGTCTGATCATGAATAAATCATTAAGTATACGGGCTGCCAGAAGAATCAACACATCTTTCTTGAAAGAAGTACAGCCATAATGTTCCTTAGAAGCAAAAATGGAAAGACTTCGTCTCTCATACTTTGGACCTGCTTTCAGGAGGGACCAATCCTCAGAGAAGGACATCATGCTTGGTGTGGATGGTCAACTAAAAAGAGGAAGTTCTCAAAGAAATAGATTGATACAGTGGCAGCAATAATGGGCTTAAACATGGTAACAATTGTGAGGATGGTGCAAGACCAGGCAATGTTGCCTTCTGTTGTGCATAGGGTTGCTATGTGTCAGAACCAGTTCAAAATCACTTAACAACAACAAAGTACCTGAAAAAATACCACATACTTAGTAGGAGCATTTGTCATGTCGTTTGGCAATTTGAAAGTCACCTTTCTAGGGTTCTATGTAGAACCAGGAACACTACAGGCTATTCTGAGAGGCCATATTGTACAGTGTTCTATCAATTCTATACTCAAAAAGAAATCAATAAACCACCATTTTGAAAATCATTTCTCAGATGTCTGTGCTTTTTCCAAAGATTCTATCTTTGAATGACCTCCAGACCCTGACATACAACTTATTACCCCATGAAGAATCCAATCTTTCAATAGTATCATCAATTATGATTTATCTTATTTTTCTTAGTCACATTTTCTTTTACCTGATTATAAAAATGACAAGAATTTTCCTACTAAATGGGTATCATTTTCTTTTCTTTTATTCCTTTTAGAAAAAAGTGATAAATTGCACAGTGTATCACTGGATAGTAACTAAACAATCTGTTATTTTTCAGGACTGAATGATGCACATCAGGAGAAAATTTAATTGTAGAATTGCCATGTTTGTTCTCATAGAAAGTATACAATGTAGCTATGGCTAACACACGTCTTCCTACCATGGGGAGGCACATGTAAGCACTTTTCCTACATTTGTCACAAACTTAAGAAAAAAAAAAAAAAGAAAAGTATTGGAAACTTAAAAATTAATGGCAAGTTCAACACAAAAATATTATCATTTTGTCAAACGATTTAAGTAGTTTAACTTAAAATGTGAACAAGGATATAGGAATTCAAGAATGATGGCGTAAGGAGCTCAGTGAACTCTCTCCCCATTCAAAATGGCAATATAACTGATGAAAGTTATTTTTTAAAGAATAATTATTTAAAGTCTCTAGAAATTGTCCTTAGTGCATAAAGCAAATAGAAAAATACTCATGCAAGAAGTCTACTAAATCTCAGTAAGAACAGCAAGGATCCATAGGATCCAAGACATGTCACTCCTTGATATATTACTCGTTCTTGATTCATGTTATAGAAGCTCTGCCCTTCTTCTGGAGTCCTGGTGTGGTGCTGTGGGTTAATGTACTGGATTGCAAGGTCAGGTTAAACAACAAGGTCTGTGGTTCAAGTTCACCAACTGTTCCTTGGAAACTCTATACAAGGTCTCTATGAGTTGGAACCAACTAGAAGGCACTTAACAACAACATCAACAACCCTTCTTCTAAAGGCATGTGCAACCAAGAAGATAGTGACTCCCTCTTTCCCCAGTTCCCAGTCTGGGGTCACAGTTTGATCTCAGGAGGAACAGGCTGCTGGCATTTCCACTTTCAGAAGCAGTTTGGTATTTCTTCAAAAAGTAAATAGTTGTTGCATGACCCAGAAATCCCACTCCTAGGTATATACTCAAGGAAAGTAGAAATATATGTTCACATACAAACTTTTAAATGAATATCCATAAAAGCATTATTCATGATAGCCAAAATGTAGAAATAGTGCACATGTTCATCAGTTGATAAATAAAATTTGGTATAACCATACACTGAAATTTTATTTGGCAATAAAAAGAAATTAAATACTGATACATGCTACAACATGGATGAACCTTAAAAAATCATTATACTAACTGAATTAAGCCAGTCACAAAAGGCCACACACAGGATTCCCTTTACAGGAAATATCCAGAATAGGCACATCTAAAAAGACAAAGTTAAGATGATGGTTGCTTACAGATATGGACAGGTATGGATAGATGTGCAGTAACTGTAAAGTATTGAATCGAGAAAACTTAGAGTACCCGTTTGTTTAAAATTAAAAATTAAAAAACTCAACCTGTTGCCATTGGGTTGATTCCGACTCATGGGAATTTCATATGTGCAAGAGTACAGTTAAGCTCCATAAGGTTTGCAGTGACTGGTTTTCAGAAGTAGACCATCAGGCTTTTCTTCTGAGAAGACTAGGGGTGGACTTGAACTTCCACTTTTTCAGTTATCCAAACAGAACATTAACGTTTTGTGCCACCCAGAGACTCCAAAATAAAACAGATGAATGACTACAAGGGGCTTCACAATTTTTCGTGGAAAATAAATGGAATGAAAAGATAATGGACACAATAAAAACTTAAAAAAAAAAAAAAAGATCATGCAATTTTCCCCTGAAATTTTTGGAACCCCTCCATAAAATCAAATTAATATTATTAATATCTATTGATGTCTGCTAAAATGATGTGTGTTTTATTAGCAACATTTTATACAAGTATATTTCACCAAGGAATATATCAATATTATAGTCCTATATTAAACAGTTTTTCTCTGACTAGATTTTTTTAATCACTTGAACTTACATCACCCAAAACACAGTTTGGCAAGAGCTCTCTGATAACCAAGTTGATTAACTTTATAAATGGGAAGCCACATTTTATCATGAGCAAAAACCATGAATATAGGTAGACTGGTTTTGGTTTCTTGTGTCAACCCATCCATCTTTGAATGACTTCCAAATTTGGATAACTGTATATTTTTTTTGTTTTAAATCCCTCCTATTTATTTTACATCTCTTAAAGGATCCATAAGATCCTTTAAGAGCTCTGGTAGTGTAGTGGTTACGAGTCGGGCTGCCAACCTCAAGGTCAGCAGTTCATAACTACCAGTGGTTCAGTGGGAAAAAGATGAGGCGTTTTGCTCCTGTAAGGATTTACAGCCTCAGAAATCCCGTGCAGGGTCACTATGAGTCAGAACCGACTCCATGGTACTCAAGAGCAACAACAAAGGATCCATATGATCTGAGGCTTGAAGAGATAAAAGAAGGCTTGGGAATGACCTTTAATGAAAACTTTTAAAGTAGTCATGCCAAAAGAGTGGAAAAATGAAGTCTTATCTAGACCTAGTCAGCTTTGCTTACCTCCTTACAGTTAAGTGAACTATCAATGGGAAATTCAAGGTAAGCAAACCAGTCAAAGTTCTGCAGGAGGTGGTTCTGATGACTTGAAAAGAATGACATCTGATATTTCTAAAGAAAACACATTTCTCATGGTTGTCAGCATACTACTAAAGAAGAAAGGGAAATAAGCTGAAGCATATATATTACTATTCCTAGAGGATGTCCTCCAAGAAAGGAAGGCTTTGTCTTGGCTGTGTTTATGTATACCTATGGAATATTTGACCAAAAAAATGCACATAAATGCAAGTCACAGAAAATGATATAGAAACTAGTTCACTGTGTCCAAACACAATTGCCAGAGAACCACAGAAGAAATATTATATACTCTTGGAACTTCCATAGTAAATAAATAATGAAGATGACATTGCTAAGATTGTACAACAGTGGGCAGGCTTCAAGTGGACGTAGTTAATTGGCTGACTAAATAGGAAACCAAGAATGTGCTGGAAAAGAACTGTTATGAGATGGTTAGTATATGTTCCGACTCATAGTGACCCCATATAGGATTTGTGAGAAGCTGCTGGTGAGTCTGAACTGCCTACCTTGCAGTCTGTGGTGTGGCGCTGTAGAATAATGCACTGGACCACAAGGTCGGTTTGAACCACAAGGTCGGTGGTTCAAATTTACCAGCTGCTCCTCAGAAACCCTATACAAGGTCGCTATGAGTCAAAACCAACTTGACAGCACTTAACACCACCACCTTGAGGATCAAACCAACCTTGTCCAGTGCTTAGCCTACAGCGCCACACCAGGACTACAAGCATTTCTAGTGAGTAGAATTAAATATTCTAAACTAGACAAAAGTTCATGAAATGATGAAATATACAGATGTCATAAGTTTGTTATTAATGGTGTCCCCCCCGCCAAAAAAGGAAAGAATTTATACATGATAGAGACAATGACCCTAACTCAGTTCAGTACAACAGCAAAAACAACTTCTAATTCCCCAAGTCCTATCCACTTGTAGATTTTAAGTATGTGGTTCACCTCACCAAACACTTCTAGGAATTTGAAAATGTTTTCTGGTACACAGAAGGCTTATCTCATTAACTAAGGGGGAAAAAAAATGTTGTCTATAATGAAAGGAGGTCACTGTAAGTCGGAACCAACTCGACAGCACTTAACAACAAATACATGCCTAGAGGAGTTCAGATAGATTTATTGTTAAGTGCCATTCAGTTGATTCCAACTCACAGGGGCCGTGTATAGGGTTTCCTAGACTTTATATCTTTGTGGGAGCAGAAAGTTTCATCTTTCTCCTGCAGAGCAGATGGCAGGCTCAAACTCTGGAACTTGTGGTTCACAGTCTAGTGCTTATTGTGTGGAGCCACACAATATATGTTGTGGTTATGTGCTGTCAGATTGGTGCTAGCTCAGCAATTTATATGGGGTTATTATGGGTTATAAAGGAGCTCTGGTAGCATAGTGGTTACATATCGGGCTGCGAACCAGAAGGTCAGCAGTTCGAAACTACCAGCTGCTCCACGGGAGAAAGATAAGGCGATCTGCTCCCATTAAGATTTACAGCCCCAGAAACCCTATTCAGGGTCGCTGTGGGTCAAAACTGACTCGACGGCACTTAACAACAACAACAGCTGGTAGTATAGTGGTTATGAGTTAGGCTGCTAACCTCAAGGTCAGCAGTTCAAAACTACCAGCTGTTCGGTGGGAGAAAGATGAGGCTTTCTGCTCCTGTAAAGATATGAAGCTTTGTAAAGCCTGTATGGGGTCACTGAATCAGAACCAACTCCACAGCACACACCACCATGGATTAGAACCAACTCAACAGCACTTACTACATATATATATATATATATATATATATATATATATAACCGACTAGACGGCACTTAACAACAACAACAAATATATACACCTACACACACATATATATATGGAGTACTAGACGGCACTTAACAACAACAACAAATATATACACCTACACACACATATATATATGGAGTCCTGGTGTGATGCTATAGGATAAGCACTGGACCACCAAGTGAACTTGAACTATAAGCTCTGCAGCATAAACCCACTAGCTGCTCCTCAGAAACATTATAACTGATTGCTATGCATTGGAACCAAATCGACAATACTCAACAACAACAAATATATGCCTAGATTGCTTAGGGAGTTCTGATGTGGTGCTGTAGGATAAGCACTGGACTGTTAACCACAAGATTGATGGCCCAAATCCACCAGCTACTCCTTGGAAACCCTATACAGGGTCACTATGAGTCAGAACAGATTCGACATTTAACAGCAACACCAACAGATTACCTAGAGAAGACTGTTAGAATTATGGACGTCAAGGGCAGCTCTGATGAGAGCTCACAGGTGAATGAGAATGTGACAGTACCGTGAGAAGCAATGGCAGAGAGACTGCAGCAGCAGAAACCAGGAAACTGATGCAAGATGACACAGTGGTTGACTCGCAGAGCCGGCGAGCTGATCGTCTTCATGTGGAGGCTTCCTGGTAGAGTGAGGTGCATCTGGACACTTACCAGTGGAGTTGGAGAGCTTTGTGATACTTGCTTACGCAGATCAAAAATAGACTGCTCACTTTTAGAGACAAAGAAGCCGAAGCTTAAAAGGCATGGGGAGTAGAGTTGCCTCACTCTCAAAATGAGGACACTTCTAGAGTTTCTAAGGATGGGTTCACACTTCCTAACTTTCAAAGAGTGGAATCTTCTTCACCAACTCAATTTGGGTGTGTGACTGCCATTTGAGGCAGAACCTCTGCCCAAAGCTGAGGGGGCAGGACTACCATGCCTAACGGGACAGAAGAATAAAGCCTGCCAGGGCCACAGGGATGGGCTCACCACTCAGATACACTAGGAGAATGGGGTTGTCCTAAGCAGAGAAAGCAGAGTTACCTTTCTCTTTGTTCTCTGAAGAGAGCCTGAAGGGCAGAGCTGAAGCCCAGGACTGAGTGGTCTCTAACCAAAATCTGGAATAAATGGCCAACACCCAGAATCTAGAAGGCAGGGCCATTGCTTAGATGATCTCAGAGAACAGAAGATGGTGCTGTCGAGTCCTGGTGTGGCGCTGTAGGACGGATAAGCACTGCACTGCAAAGTGAGTTTGAGCTTCAGGTTCGGCAGTTCAAACCCACCAGCTGCTCCTTGGAAACCCTATACAGGGTCACTATGAGTCGAAACAGACTTGACAGCACTTAACAACAGCAACCACAAGAGCTAATGTAAATTGTTCTCCTGGATTTTTAACTTGCTTGGTTAAAAATTAGCCCATTATCCTTACTTCCTCTCCATTTGTGCCCAATTATAATGGAGACGACTAGTTTTTGCCTGTTCCACCACTGTACTTGGAAGCAAAGAACTTGTATTCTAGATTTTATCACAGGTTGGAATTTTGATTTGGAAGAATTTGGGAATAATATAATGGGATTAGAGTGTTTTCAGTTGCATGTGTGACTGTTGTATCATTTTAGATACAGGTATGATCTATGATTGTCTTTATTTAGAGATTATGTATGGTTTAAGGAGATGAATGAAGTCCTGGTGTGGCGCTGTAGAATAAACACTCTACCTCAAGGTTGGTTTGAATTGCAAGGTCGGCAGTTCAAATACACCAGCCTCTCTCTGGAAACCACATACAGGGTCACTGTAAGTCAGAACTGACTAGAGGACACTTAAAAACAACAATATAGGTGTTAAATTGACAAGAGGTGGTCTGTGATAGTTAAGGTTTTGCGTCAACTTGGTTTGGCCAGGATTCCCAGTGGTTTAGCAGTTAAGATGCAGTTATCACCTCCACAATGAGATCTAATAAGATGCAACCACCCCTATGATCTGATATGATGTGATCAGCTCTGATCTGTTGTAATTATGTTCTAAATCTCACTTCTATGATGCTAATTAGGCCAGATGCAAACTATAGGATTAGGTTGTATCTTAAGTCAGTCTCTTTCATGTTATAAAAGGAAAAAGAAGTTAGCAGAACTGAGAGGGACCTACTACCTACTACCAAGACAGAAGAGTTGGGAGAGGCGTGTACCCTTTGGGACTGGGGTCCCTGTACTGTGGAGCTCCTAGATCCAGGGGAAGATGGATGTCACGATGTATGGAGATCTCCAAGGAATATTTGGCCTGCCAATGCTGAGGGCAGAAAGGGACTTTTCTCCAGGGCTTGTGCTCTGAATTCAGACGTCTGGGAGAGAATACATTTGCTTCGTGGGGCCATCTACTTGTGGTCTTTGTTACAGCAGCACTAGATAACTAAGACAGGGAGTGTGAGGACCCCTACTTTATTTTTCTTCTTCAGTAATGCTTTGCTTATTCAGTGTCCTGTTTCTTTCCATATAAATATGGTAACTAGCCTTTCTGTCTCTTTAAAGAATGGTGATGGAATCTGGATTAAACTGCTTTATTAACTGTAGCTTTAGGTAGTATTGACACTTTCACAATGTTTAGTCTTTATACTTTCTACATGAGCATGTTGTATTCTTTCATTCTTCTGGTTTCTTCTGATAGCGTTTTGTAGTTTTATTAGTATGTTGTTGATGTTAAGTGCTGTCAAATCAGTTCTAACTCACAGCAATCCTGTATAGGATTTCTGAGAGAAGCTGGTAGGTTTGAACTGTTGACCAGTGGTTAGCAGTCCAGTGTTTATCTTACAGTGCCACACCAGGGATAAAATATTGAAGCATGTGTTGATACATCTGAGAATTCCTCAAGAAATGGCTCCCTCAGCTTTTACCTATATCCTTGCTGTCTCTGAAATGCTCAAATATCCATGGGGCCAGGCCCGAGACATTTGAAAATATAGACCTGTGCTGTAATCCTCATTCTCTAAGCTAGAAGGGAGGAAGGGAGGAAGAGAAGGATAAAGAAAGAAGGAAGGGAGAGAAAGACAATTCTCACACAAATTGGTCCATCAAAATAGTCCGACAGTGTGCCCATTAGTTCATTAGATATTTTCCAGACATATCTGAGTTCCTACTTGGATATCTATAAAAACCCGTGCTATAAAAATCACTCTGTGAAAAGTACACACAAGGCAACATGAAATTAAACAAATCCCACTTGGTCTGAAATGTAAAGAAGTCCAAATCTGATGTAGCTGTTAAGTTGAAAGATGGATATAAAAATTATAAAGAGCTAGTCACAGTAGAAGGATTTCCCGGCTGGTAGTACAGATGCTGAATTCCAACCAAAACACAGTTTTTAGGGACATCTTAACACCAGTAGCTTGATGGTTGATCCATTAGGGACATCTCAGCACCAGTAGCTTAATGGTTGCTCGATCAACCATCAACACTCATGGAAGCAGCAGTCAAGAAATCAAATGATAGATTGCATTTGAAAAATCTGCTGCACAAGACCTCTTTAAAGTGTTCAAAAGCAAAGATGTCAGTTTGAGGACTAAGGTATGCCTTACCCAAGCCGTGCCATTTTCAATAACCTCATATGAATGTAAAAGTAGGCCAGTGAATAAGGAAGACTGTAGAAGAATTGATGCATTCGAGTTAACAGTGTTGGAGGAGAATATTAAAAGTACCATTGAATGCCAAAGAACAAACCAATCTGTGTTGGAAGAAGAACAGACAAAAAGCTCCTTGGAAGCCAGGATGGCCAGACTTCATTTCTCATACTTCAGACATATTATCAGGAGGGACCAGTCACTGGAGAAGGATATCATGTTTGGTAAAATGGAGGGTCAGAAAAAAGGGGAAGACCCCCAATTAGATGGATTGGCACAGTGGTGACAGCAATGGGCTCAGGCTTAGCAATGATTGTGAGGTTGGCATGGGACCAGGCAGTGTTTCGTTCTGTTGTGCATAGGGCCTCTCTGAGTTGGTGCTGATTTGATGGCACCTAACAGTAACACCACCACCAGTAGTTATAAGAAGTTATAAGGATGCTGAGTCCAAAGTAGCAAAGTATGCGGTATGTTCTACATCTTTTAATATGCTCATATAGCAGATAGTATTATGACAGAAATGGAAAATGTTATGGGAGAGAAAAGAGGTAACAAGGAGTATAAATGTGTATCAGTCACCAAGATTATTGTTTTCATAAAAATGATATATCTATCAAGGGCTTTTAGAATTATTCCAGATACAAAGTTACCAACAAATACAATCCCAAAAGATATTAAAAAAACAAGTGCAATCAGATAGCCTCACGGAATTGACACATCCTTTAGAATTTTGCTTATATCATGAAGAAAGCGCAGTGTCACATTTTTGTTCCTACAGCTTATGGTGGTTGTGTGCCACTGAATCAGGTCTAACTCATAGCAACTCTGTATAGGGTTTCTGAGGCTATAAATCTTTATGACAACAAAAAGCCTTATCTTTCTCCTGTGGAGTGACTGGTAGATTCAAACTGTTGATCTTGCAGTTAGCAGCCCAGCTTACAATCCACTATGCTACCAGAACTCCTTCTATACTTTGTAACACCAAATAAATTTATGTCTTTAAATCCAACAAACCCTTTGGTTGAATGTGGCAAGATGGTTTCCTTACAAAGAGTGAAATAAGGCAATCATTCTCCCATTGCCATCCATTTCTTCTGTCTGAAAGTTCTCACATGAAAAACCTAGACACCTGAGTATTCTAGTACAAAAGCTCTGATGAAATTATTTGAAGATCTGGCAAAGTTCAGGAAAGATAAATTTCAAGAGCAATAAGTAAGATTTTCCATTCAAGGAAAGAGGTCATATGACTGGTTCTACAAAGTCAATTAAAGCACCATCAGAACAAGGAAGTACATAAGTAAGTCAGTTGACTTTCTGTTTAAAGTAATTAAAGTTACATTTCTGTCACTAGCAACCAAAAGAGTTCTGACACACACACTGCATAAGGAAGCAGACGTTAAAAGCAAGAAGGATGGAATGGATCCCAGAAAGTAAAACAACCAGCTAACTAGCTGAGATTAATGTTATGACATAATTGCAAATTCACTTTAGAAAATTAGTAAACAGGAACACAGGGGTGATAAATCATTAAGGCAGGGTCGCACAAGGTTTTGTGAACTGGCATTGAGGTAAAATCATAACCCAGAAATCCTGTATATAACCATTTCCCCTGACTTTTGTGCATTAACAATCAGGCCTCATTCAATAAAAAAAAAAAAAAAAAAGTCAGCTGATTATGGACATTTACTACCTTCACATGAAATATTTGAAACAGTCCACTGGTCCCTATTTTCAAGATTAAAAATCAATCACAGGGAAAAGCCCATAACCAGTGTAATAATAAGCCCATGGCCATTTATTTATACTTGGCTCTTGCTGATTCATGAGCTGCAACTCCATGTCTATTAAGAGCTATGTGACTCTTGGCCTTTATCAACTTACTTATGTGTGGCCAAGACTTCTCCTGTAGAGGATGTATATATGCAAACACATTGTCTTGTATGTGAGTGAAGAAGAAGGAGAAAGAAATATATGTCCAGTAGTGTACAACCTGACTACATTTTATGAATCTGTCCAATCACATATGACTTTTCCATAACTTAGTTAGACCATCCACAGTGAATTTACTGCAGGCTGCATGCAAAACTAGCCATGCAGGCAAGATGGTAATGAGAGACTGAGAGAGGCACATGCATTTTCATATATATTAATAGTTTATATTGAGGGGGGGAAACCTAAATGATTAAAGAGGCATCAAATATTGCCAGAATGACAGATGAAACGCTGAGGTGATGAAATACGGAAATTACAGTCCTTTGAAGTAGGCTGCGGGTAAACTAGCTACACAGCACATGGCAAAAAATGTGTGGCAACAGTTGTGATGGAATTTGTCTTGATTAATGCTCCCATGTGAAAAGATAAATCTTGCTAAGAAGGTTCTAGAAGTTCAATAAATGAAATCCAAATGTTCAAGTTGCCTTTTGAGTTCAAAAGAAGAACTGAGCCTAACCTTAAATTTGCACTGTGTAAGCTTTTCCTGTAGTGTAGTGGTTACGAATCGGGCCACTAATCTCCTGGTCAGCAGTTCGAAACTACCAGCTGTTCCACAGGAGAAAGATGAGGCTTTCTGTTCCCATAAAGATTTACAGCCTCGGAAACCCTGTACAGGGTCGCTATGAGTCGGAACCAACTCCACGGCACATAACAACAAGAAGAAGCCTTCCCTGTAGGCCTCAAGAAAATGCTTACAAAGAGTGTCCTCCCTCTTTTCACAGTTCCTCTGAGTGACTGCTCTAAGTGTTGCTCATACTGTTCTTGAAATTGAAGCTTACAAATACATGTATTTAATAACATGTTTGATGTCTATTAGCTCTTATAAAATGTTTAGTGCTATGATCAACTACAAAGACATTTTTAGACATATAACAAGAGGAGGAAAAAAAAAAGTGGCTCTGGAGTAATGTCAACAGATTGGCAGTGCATCTAGCAGCAAAAAAGGCTAGGATTTTCTGCAAAGAACTCAAGGATGTAATATCTAACACTTCCATTCAGAACTGTGTGAGAGGAAGATGATACTTTCTACTACCATAAACCCTCTACAGAGTCACTATGAGGTAGAACCAACTCAACGGCACTTAACAATAACAACTAAGAAAAGTATGAGAGCAAGTTAAAAAAGCATTGTTACTGTGATTCTAGTTTATACGTGTATGGGTGTATTCCAAACACGTTCTTTGTTATTCTTAAATGTGTTATAGCATGTTTCTGGGATCAGTGGATGGCTGAAAAGACATTCTCTCAGCACTACTCTTGTTTTTGTCTTATTAGGGTGCCTTCAAAAAAACAAAGGGCACTTTCTGTGCCATGGGAAATAAATGATTTTGAGGTCAGAGTAATACAAAAATTTTAACAAAACTCAAATGAACATCTTTCCAAATCACTGAAGCTTTGCAAGAACTGATTAGGTTATGGTGACTGATTTTGGGGATCCCCCAAGGGGTAATCTTGATAGATTTTTTTTTAAGAAAGCAGGATGCTTATGGGGCTTATTATGAAGGAATTTTTAATAAACTGAAAACTGCACTGGTAAGAAAAAGGCCAACAAAGTTGCATTGGGTTATTTTTTTCCATCATGACAATGCAATTGCTCATTCTTAAAGGTAGCAAGGGCTGTCCTAGGAGCAGTTTGTTGAAAAAACTTATCCCATTCACCCTAGATCCTTGATTTTGCCTCTTCAGATTTCTTCTTGTTCCAAAAATTCAAAGAACATTTCAAAGGAACATGATTCAGGTTCTTTGAAGATGCCAAGACTACCATTTTAACACGTTGGAAGTCAAGGCCTTCAGAATGTATAGAGAATATTTTGAGAAATTATAGCTTCACATGTTGATATTTTTGTTTAATAAAGATTCACATGATTTTACAGAAATACTTTTTGACTTACCTTCATCGGTGATAATAACTAGGACTCCATCATAATGAAATTGTTGTGGCCAATAAGCCACCACTCATCAGTTTGTCACTGTGGTGACCCATGTGTTTCTCCGATGCAGAAGCTATGTCACCAGAATTTTAAATACCAGCAGCATCACCCGTGGTGGAAGGATTTCAGTGGTGCTTCCAAACTAAGACAGACTAGAAAAAAGGAGAAGCAGACCACTTTTGAATGATGAGCCACTGAAAGACTTATGAATAGCTGCAGAACATTGTTGGTTAGTAGTGCTTGAGCATAAGCCCCTCATGTTGGAAGGCACTCAAAACAGAACTGGATAAAAGAGTTTCCTGAATGTAGAGTTGACCTTAGTGATGTGGATGGAGCAAAGCTTTCAGGACATGCATTTACAACTCAAAATGAGAAAAAAAAAAGCTGCAAACATCATTAATTGGAATATGGAAAGTATGAACCTAAGAAAATTGGAAGTCATTAAAAATGAAATGGAATGCATAAATATAGACCACTGAAATGGGCTGGTTAAGCCATTTTGAAACAGACAATTTGGAATGACAAATTGAAGAGGAATGACATCACATTCATTGTAAAAAGAGCATTTCATGATCTACGTTTAAGTACAATGCTGTCTGTAATAGGATAATATCCATATGCAAACAAAGAAGACTAGCTAATGACACTATTATTCATATTTACGCACCAACCAGTAAAGCCAGGGATGATGAAATTGAAGAATTATACCTACTTCTTCAGATTGAAATTGATCAACATGCAATCAAGATGCATTAAACAATATCAGTAATATCACATGCAAGTAAAATTTTGCTGAATATAATTCAAAAGAGTTGCACCAGTACTTTAAGGGGAGCTGCCAGAAATTCAAGTCAGATTCAGCAGAGGACAGGGAATGAGGACTATCACTGCTAATGCCAGTTGGATCTTAGCTGAAAGTAGAGAATACCAGAAATATGTTTACTTGTGTTTACTGATTATGCAAAGGCTTTCAACTGTGTGGATCATACCTATGGGTAACACTGAGAAGAATGGGTATTCCAGAACACTTAATTTTGCTCAAAAGGTACCTGTATATAGACCAAGAGAACAGAACAAGTGACTATAGTTTAATAACCAGGAAATTTGTCTGCCAGGGTTGTATCTTTTCTCCATACTTATTCAATATGCATGCTTAGCAAATAATATGAAAAGCTGGATTATATGAACAACAATGAAGAATTAGAAGACACATTAATTGATATGTAGATGACACAACCTTGCTTGCTCAAAGTGAGGAGGACAGATGAAGATAAAAGACTACAGCCCTCAGTATGCATTGCACCTCATTATAATGAAAATCCTCATAACTGAACCAATAAATATGATAAATGGTGAAAATATTGAAGTTGTCGAAGACTTCATTTTGCTTTGATCCATAATTCCATGGAAGCAGATATTAGTCCTGACCTCAAAATCAATTTTTCCATGGCAAAGTATTTTATTTTAGGCACCCTAAGGAACCAAGTTGGTGGCACACAACCACCACCAATGTTAACTATGGAGGAGTCCTGGTGTAGCACTATAGGATAAGCACTCAACCACTAGGTCAGTTTGAACTGCAAGGTTGATGGTTCAAACTCACTATCCACTTTTCAGAAACTGTATGCAGGGTTGCTATGAATCAGAACCAACTCAATGGCATTTAACAACAATGTGGCTGTGACAAGCATATCACTATTTGTAACCATCCACAGATCTTAGAGGTATGTATAAACACAATCTGTTTGGAATAAACCTGTGTACTGAAGTTGCCAAGAATTTCATTTTACTTGAATCTACAATCAACACCCATGTAAGTAGTAGTCAAGAAATCTAATGACATTTTTGCATTCAGCATATCTGCTGCAAAAGACATATTTAAAGCATTCAAAGATGTCCCTGAGAATAGGTGCACCTGACCCAAGCCATGATATTTTCAATTTCCTCAGCATGCAAATGCTGTACAATAAATAAGAAAGACCAAAGAAGAATTCATGCACTTGAATTATGGTGTTGGCGAAGAACACTGAATAATACTTAACGTACTGCCAGAATAATGAACAAATCTGTTTAGGAAGAAGTACATCCAGAATGCTCCTTAGAAGGGAAAACAATGAGTTTTTATTTTACTAACTTTGGATATGTTATCAGGAGGGACCAACTCCCGGAGGACATCAGCCTTGGTAAAGTAGAGAGCCAGCCAAAAAGAGGAAGACCCTCAACAAGATGGACTGACACAATGGCTGTAACAATGGGTTCGAACAGGATTGTGAGGATGCTATAAGGTTTGACTGTGTTTTGTTCTGTTGTGCATGGGGTTACTATGAATCAGTGCCAACCAAATGACAGCCACAACATGGAAATTCAATCCAAAATTTGTTGAACTCTAAATTTGTTTCCCATTTTAACAGTGTTTCCTTTCTCACTGCAACTAAAAAGGACAGGGTCAGGTAGGCAACAGTGTTCATAGATGAAATGGTGCTGTCTCTAGGAGTAGAGTTTACTAGGGGAAATGGTTAACTCACATCATTATTAAGTTTACATCATCACTAAGTCATCATCTGTCTTTTTCAATATATTTTTCCACTTATTATTCCTGCAAACAAACGTAATCAATGCCTACCATGTGCCAAACATCAGACCAGGCACTAAGAACACAGCTAATGAAAGATAACCATTGACCCAGAGCAATGCTAAGACATCACTGTAGTGAAGTGGCATAATCTAATTTTAAAACACTCAATTTAGGATAAGCTCTGAGGCTAGGCCCCAATTCACTATTTGCGTGACTTTAGCAATTATATGTGGTTCTGAGGCTCAATGGAAACAGGGTAAAAAACAACTATTCGTGTTTTGCACATGAAATGGAGGAAACAATTCTAAACACTAGAAATCTACACAATTGTGAATTATTACTGTTTCTAAGTTCTGGCAGCGTAGAGGTTATGAATCAGACTGCTAACCTCAAGGTCAGCAGTTCGAAACTACCAGCCATTCCACAGGGAAAAGATGAGGCTTTCTGCTCAGAAACCCTATGCAGGGTCGCTATGAGTCGGAATCGACTCCATGGCACACAACCACCATGTGTCCAGCTTTACAATTCTGACTTATTTGTGACATTGTTGCTGTTGTTAAGTTATCATTAAGTTGGTTCTAACTCATAACGTTTCTGAGGTTGTATCTTTATCGGAACAGAAAGCCTCATCTTTCTTCCAAGGAGTGGCTGGCAGGCTCAAACCGCAAACCTTGTGATTCACAGTCCAATGCTTATCTTATGTAGCCACCTCACTCCCATTTCTAATATGAGAAGTCATATATGTGTTACCTTTCTATTAAAAATTATATGCTTCTGACTGAGGTAGAACTCAGTTTACTGTGTGAGTCCTGGTGTGGCACTGTGGATTAATGTGCTGGACAGCAAAGCCAATGTGAACCTCAAGTTCGGCAGTTCAAGCTCATCAGCCACTCCTCAGAAACCCTATACAGGGTCGCTATGGGTCAGAACCGAGTCAGCGCTTAACACCAACAACTAGTAGTTAGCTGCTTATTGGTTGTTCACTCTCTGCCATTACCCCTATCCACCTACACTGTGGTGGCAGCAGGAATGGGCTCAAACGTAGCAACGATTGTGAGGTTGGCGCAGGAATGGGCAGTGTTTCGTTCTGTTGTGCAGAGTCGCTATGAGTTGGTACTGACTCTGTGGTATCTAAGAACAACAACAACCTACTCTGTGGTACTTAAGGAGTCTTTGCTACTTGTTTCAGTATATACACAGACTTCTTTTTTTGTCTATAGGTTTCTTTTGTATTTTCAAAAATTCCTGCTATTCCCAACATCTAACATAGGTGACCTAAAAAATAAGGATCCATGGAAACCTCACCCCAAATAGTTTCAGAGTGACTTTTTGACATATTCCCTAGCTCTGTCTCAGTTGTTGTTAAGTGCCATGTGTCAGTTACAACTCACAGAGACCTTGTATAGGATTTTCAAGGAGCAGCAGGTGGGTTTGAACAGCTGACCTTGTGGTTAGCAGTCCAGATGTCTATTTCAACTACTTGATAGGAATATCCCACTCCCAATCCACCCTAGAACTAATGAAGAACCTAGACACAGCAGTCTAGTAATAAACCCCACAGAAACAAAAATAGAATGTGTCTGAAAATTGTATCTCTATTTTCTCTTGGCAGGAATTTCGGTCACTAAGTCTTAGAAAATATGCTAATTATCCCTATTCTTCCTTAGATTCTCTCTATTGATTAGGCTCCTTCTCTAGGTCCCCATTTTCACCTTCATCTTGACCCATGCCCTTCCTGACTTTCTCCAAGTGTATCTTCCCCTGGCCCATGGCCTCTTCTCTCCCAGTAAGCCAAGTCATGTGACTGCAATGTTTCCAACCTTTAGCTGGAAGCCAGCACTGACAGTTGGAGAGCAGGAGGAGGTCTAACTCCTCATTGAGGACTGGTTGCCACACATGCCAAAGGCCCAACACATTTTCATGCAAAAGATAAGGATAAGCTCTAGGACTCAGCCAATTCTAGTTGTTTTTCCTGATATGTGAAGCTAACCAAAATCTGCCACACTTGATTATCCTGATTTGTCTCTCCATGGTTAAGATTTTTATCTAGGGTGATAAATTTTCACCTGTTGCCTAAAGGCACTATCTTAAGGCAATATTCACAAAGTGACACCAATGTAGTAGGATGATTACAGATAATTAAAACCTGGGTTAAAATCCCAGGTCTGATGCATTGCAACTGTGGAAACATGGGTGATCACTTTCATCCAGCTTCAGTAGAAAGGGAGAGATTTTTATCATGGATTACTAAGACACTCTCAGCTCTAATAGTCTTGTCTAAATTTTCCACTGAAAATTGTTGTGGGATTTCTGTCTACTTGATTCTGACTTCTAGTGACCTATGTGTGTGAGGACATCATTCTTATGGCCTGCTATCCAGAGAAAACTCAAGTTCACTATTGATAGCTTTTGGTATAAATCACACACACTCAGTGTGAATCAAATACATTTTATAAATGAACTTAATCAGTTATAATTTTTTGCAGCAACTTCATCATTGGAAGAGGGACACAGAACATCTTCTGAGGTTTGGGTTCATTTTTTAAAAAAAGATTATTAAAAACTAAGAAAGCAATTTGATTTCTTTTATAGGAAAGTATATTTTCCAAGTCCCTATGCACTCTCTAATCATATACTCTTGAAAAGTTTCTAATAACTTTATGTCCAGAGCTCTTTACTTAAATCATCATTACATTTTCATCTCATTGTATCCATTCTCTCACTGCGGGTTAATGCACTGGACTGCAAGTCAGTTTGAACTGGAAGGTCAGTGGTTCAAGTTCACCAGCTGCTCCTAGGAAACCCTATACAGGGTCGCTATTGGTCGGAATGGACTCAAAGGCACTCAACAAGAACAACAACAAGGTATTCATAGAAAATGAATAATACTTACAACTAGACCTCAAAGCATTTATTGTCTGTGGATTTTACTGACTAGTAATAGTAATTTGAATTCCCAGTAGAGCTGACAATGAAAACAATAACGGAGAAGCTATGGCATAGCAGTACATTTAATGAAAGGCAGTCATTTTCAGTAAGGCAGTGCTCAGAGGATGGCTGCGAAAGCTTGACATTTGACTTCAGATCAGGTGATTACTTGGATCATATCCTGATATTCTCAATATAAAGAAAAATATTTGATGTTCTCCTTCAGGAGTGACTTCCAACTGAAGCAGCTAACACAACAACAACTAGAAACACTATAACTTTTTTCACAAATATTTATCAAGGAGTCCGGCTGTGGTGCTGCAGGATAATGCAGTGGGCTGCAACCTTGTGGTTCAAACTCCCACCAATTGCTCCTCAGAAATCCTATACAGGGTCACTGAGTTGACAGCATTTAACAAAAACAATGTGCATAGTATGGACTTTAGAATTGTATAGATTCAAATAATACAGATTTACTTGGCGCTGTTGGTTAATGCACTGGACTGCAAAGTCAGTTTGATCTGCAAGGTCAGCATTCAAGCTCACCAGGCACTCCTCGGAAACCCTATATAGAGTTGCTATGGGTTGGAACCGACTGGACAGCACTTAAGAACTATGAGCCATGTATAGTTCTTACTGCTTTGTCCACATTAACATATTTAACTCCATCAAGATTGTTGAGAAAGTTAACAACACAAAGTTACACACCTTGTCCTCATTTTATACATAAGAACACTGAGGTTCAGAGAGATCAAGTAACTTATCCAAGAACAAAGGTGATGGCAGACTGAAATCTGAACCCATATGTGCCCCATTTAAAAAAAACTCTATACTCTTTATCACTGAGCTAGGCTATCTTCCTTATATTTTATATAGGTATTTATAAAGGCAACTCCTTTCTTTTTTGTTTAATTTTTAGGAAAGGTATGTAGATGTTTTATACAGAAAGCACTGGATTCTGAGTGATATGTAAAAATTCAGCAATGAGACTTTGTAGGAGAAAATATTCCAACAGAAGGTACTGAAAGTATGGAGGCCTAGAGATGCAAAAAGAGATGACAGACAAATTTAAAGAGTTAAAAAAGGAACTGCAATAATGGCTCAGAATCCAAGGTCACACATTATGAAGAAAGAAAAAGCAAAAAACAAGCTGGAATCATGCATCTCTCCACACCAAGTGGCTGTATTCATCTCTTCCCTGGCTAATCCATGTAAAAGGAACATTTCTACTTATAACAACATTTGTCTGCTGTTAAGTGCCATCAAGCTGGTTCCAACTCATGGAAACCATGTACAGGGTTTCAAGGAGCAGTTAATGGATTTGAACTGTTGACCTCGTGGTTAGCAGTTAAGTCCTTATCCTACAGTGCCACACCAGGACTCCTAGGAGATATCAAAATTGAATGGTTGTGTTTCATCAGAAATTATTCTAACCAACTGAAGCTGATAAATGACCTTGAACTCTGACTCTGGGATGCCAGACCCATCTAGACTAATAAATTAAAGTCTCTTTCCTGAACAAAAGGAGCCCTGTTGATAATGTGGACTAAGCTTTGCTCTATTAACTACAAGGTCAGTGGTTCAAATC
Source organism: Chrysochloris asiatica (assembly GCF_000296735.1). Taxonomy (NCBI): domain Eukaryota; kingdom Metazoa; phylum Chordata; class Mammalia; order Afrosoricida; family Chrysochloridae; genus Chrysochloris; species Chrysochloris asiatica. The sequence continues at coordinate 31,329,581 of NW_006408532.1, read as the reverse complement.
CTCCAGCCACTCCATGGGAGAATGATGAAGCTACCTGCTCCAGTAAAGATTTATAGTCTTGGAAGTCCTAAGGAGCAGTCCTACTCTGCCCTATGAGTCAGAATTGACTCCATGGCAGGTGTTTTGGGTTTGATCCTAAACATTGTGTACCATCACTTGTTTTAATTAAGCATGTACAGACCAAGGAATCCTTTCATCCTTTCCAGAGTGCTAGTTTTGAATTCTGCATTAATACTTTGCTGTTGTTATGTGCCTTCAAGTGGGTTATGACTCAAAGTGACCCTGTATAGGGTTCCCAAGGAGCAGCTGGTGAGCTTGAACCAACAACCTTGCAGTTCAAAACGACCTTGCAGTCAGTGCATTAACCCGCAGCACCACACCAGTACTTCTTGTTAAGTGCAGTTGAGTCAGTTCCAACTCATAGCAACCCCTGTATAGGGTTTCCAAGGCTGGTGATTTTGCAGTTCAAATCAATCTTGCAGTCCAGTGCTTTATTCCATAGCACCACACCAAGACTCCATTGAATTAGTATGTTGTTGTTGTTGTTAAATGCTGTCGAGTTGGTGCCGACTCATAGCGACCCTGTATAGGGTTTGCGAGGAGTGACTGGTAAGCTTGAATTAGTATAGTCACCTTTTTATAACGCGTACAATCAGTAATTTTTTTTTCACTAATGTGTACTCTGTTTTCTAAAGTTCTTTTGATCTTTGTTTTATTCTATGTTACCTATGTTCTTGAGATCTCTCTGATCTCCTTTCCTATCACATCTTGTGTCTTCTCTTATACCTTCATTCTTTCATTCCCTGGCATGTATGAACCATTGCTAGATTTCCCAAACAAGTAGTCTTGCAACTGATAAAATCATAAATACCATCAGAAACCACCAGTGGCACATCCAGAGACATCGCATTGCATGAGAATTCTCTTTTGAGTTTAAAAGACCTTGAACTCACCATTCCTACCTAAACTCTACCTAGAATAAAACTGAACATTTACATCAGCTCCATGTTTGGAGTGGCCTCCCTCCTCCCCTTTGCATTTTCTCTGGTTGTCTTAAGCTGGATTCTCTAGAGAATCAAAACCAGTGAAGCTGACATATATATTTATGTCAAACCTACATACATACTATATATATATATATAGTATGTATGTCAATTTGTCTCAAGGCAATGACTCAGTTGTAGAGGATGCCAAGTCCCAAATCTGTGGGTCATACATCAGATTGGAAGCTTCTTCTGATTCACATAGCTGCGGGGGCTGACAAACTCAAGATCAGTAGATCAGAGAGAAGGCTGCTGTTCATGAGTTGTAGAAACTGATGAATCCACAATCAGCAGACAATATGGCAGCCACTGGTTTAAGTCCAAAGAACCAGAGGACAGATAATGATAAACCTGATGCAAGACCTAGATTGAGCAAAAAACCAGGGAACTTTGTCAGAAAATTCACATATATTGGAACAGGGCACTCCAAGGAAATTACCTTTCAATTGATTGGATATTAATAGCAGATCTCATCATGGAAGTGATCACATTATATTAGATCTAGTCATGGGGAAACATTACATAACTTCCAACCTACATCATAACTGCCAAACCTCTGAGATCATGGTCCAACAAAGTTGACACACAACCTTAGCCATCAGAATCCACCCGACAGCTTGACACCTGTACACATCTCCTTAAATATACATAATCTCTAAATAAGGATAATTTCAAAGCTATATTCATGCTAAATATAATACAACTAATATACATATGACTATAAAAAAACTAGCAACACTTAAATCTGATTTTTTAATGAAAAAAATATTTGAAACATACATCCAAGTAGGAAATACTCCTAACAATGTAGTCCTCATTTCTGCAAATTGTCACATGGTCATAGCTGAAGTTTAGAATTACCTTCTTCCACTACCCACTGCGTATCCCATTTGCTCACAGCAAGTACCTCAGTTAGTTATGGTTCTTTACCTCAGCCTCCATTCCATTAGTTGTCATGTTAGAATTGGGTAACTGTAGATTTCCATTGACTTTAATCATAGGACATGACAGTACAAAGAGACATCCTAAGAAATCTCTTGTATTCCAGACATGTTCTTCTTTACCTCTATTATGTATGTTGTTGTTGTTGTGAAGTGCCATCGAGTCGGTTCTGACCCATAGCGACCCTGTATAGGGTTTCTGAGGAGCAGCTGGTGAGCTTGAAATGCCAACCTTGCAGTTCAAACGGCTTTGCAGTCTGGCAGATTAACCCACAGCACCACACCAGGACTCCCTATGTATAAGTAATCCAATTTCCACTTGGTAATCAGGATCAATCACACCAGCCAATACAGTAACTCCCTCTTTCATCTGCTAATGGAAACCCTATACAGGGTCACTATGGGTCGGAACCAACTCAACGGCACTTAACAACAACAATCCAAAGGCATGAGGAGACCAAAGTGGTTTGGTGGCATTCTTAACTTTTAATTCAATGGAATCAGTATTCTGTCTCTAGGTGGGAATATTCCTCCCTTTAGAACTAAGGCCTCCAGACTCAGAGCATAGGGTCACAGGAACAGGAAGCAAATACACTGCAAGTGGATCATTAGGGGTAATAGTAAGTGCTACCACTCCAATTTCCACCCTTTGGTTCCTGGCCCCATGAGTCTTGGATACTATAAAACACACTCCACATAATACATATTGGTTTAGAGAATTTACAGTCTCCTGGGAAACACTGTCCCAACTTGCAAGGTACTAGCACTGAGTTAGTGCCTTAGTTGTGTCTTTAAAAGATCATTCCCATCAGTCCAGATGCTTCAGGATGATGGGAACATGGTAAGATCAGTGAATTCCACAAGCATGGACCCATTGCTGCATTTCATTTGCTGTGAAGTAAGTCACTTGACCTGAAGCAATGCTGGGTGGGATTATAATGACAGTGGATTAGGCACTCTGTAAATCTACCGGTGGTAGTTTTGGCAGAAACATTGTATGCAGGGAAAGTAAATCTGTATCCAAAGCAAGTGTTGGTTCCAGTAAGAACAAAATGCTGCCTTTTCCCATGATGGACGTGGTCCAGTGTAATCAACCTGCCACCAGGTTGCTGGCTGGTCACCCCCAGGAATGGTTCCATATCAGGCATTCAGTGCTGCTGGCAGGTTGGGCACTCAGCAATGGCTGTAGTCTAATCATCCTTGGTGAGTACTTGTTGCTGATTCTATGCATAACATCTATTCCTGCCACCATGGCCAGTTAGTTCATGAGCCATTGAGCAATGGCAGGAGTGAACGGGGAAAGAAGGTGACTGCTTCCACATAATCTGTCATCCTATCCACTTGATTGTGAAAATTCTCTTCTGATAAGGTCACCCTTTGGTGAACACGCACATGAGACACAAATATCTCCACTTCCTTGGTCCATTAAGAGAGACCCATCTACTGTCTTTTTGTAATACCAATTTTCCATTCATGTTTCTTATAAATCCCTGACCATCCAGCCAAATCATTGGTCACAGCCATTAAATCAATATACAATCACATTTGGTCATTTTTCCTTCTAAGAAAAGTAAACAACCAGGTACACTGTTCAAAGTTCTTCCCACTGGGAGGATTTCCCATCACCACTATACTTAAAAGGAGGTTCCAGCAAGGGGATGCAGTACTGCTGATATCCACTTTCAAGTGGTGCCTTTATATTACACAGAACCATCTGCAGCAAGGTATGAGTTTTCTTTCTCATAGTTACTCGATCATAAGTAATTACCCATGAAGGCATACGTGTAGATTAAAAGAGGGAAGCTACTGTGATCGGAGTAGAGAGCATGAGCATTTGAACCACTTCTTCATGAAATTTACTTGTGTCTTCAGTTTTTGCAGGAGCCTATTGTATCTCATATGTACTAGTTCCATTTAATGATGGAGTGCTGTTGTGCATCTTCAAATTTATGACTCAGTGGGCCAGAAAACAATAGCTCATGAAGGGCAGCTCAGGCCACATGTGGCAGCTTAGGTAAATTGGTGGCCCATGATTAGGTATTTGGTCTCTACCAAAACCCAGTATTAACCCAAATACTATTACTCAAAGGTAGAGTAGTTAGCTAAAGTGGATGTCAAAGCACCTAACAACAACCATACCTACCCTAGAAGTCAACATATCAGGATTACCATGTGGGTGTTGCTAAGCATGTCTTTTCAAGTATGCATTCTAAAACTGGGGAAATCATTACAGAAAGGGTTTGGCAAACACCAAACTCATTGTAAGATAGATCTGAGCTAAGATTTTATTAAAAACCTGACATCCATACACCCACTACTCTGACTGGAGGGTCATATTAACATTTTGGGTCTGCTGAAATCAGTGTTAATTCACAGCCCATATCCAGTTATCTCTGAAAAAAATCTGATTTTTTTCCCACCAATGAATAGTCATTTTCATAAAATGAAATTTGGGGAAAGATGGGAGAAAAATTAACAGTAGAAATTTTTGGCACTAAAGCAGGATCTTGTCTCAAGGTGAGCTGACCTCCCCTTCATGAAAAGGGTTGTAAACTGGCATAAGTATGGAAATTGATTGAGGAGCCGTGACTCTATTCTGACAAGTCAAACTATCATGCTGTTCATTTGACCTGGAATTTGTCTTCTTGTACAGATCAAGTGAATATTTAATGTGTTTCCAGTTGTTGTTGTTGTTTTTAACTCATTGAGATTATATGCCTAAATAACCAATATCATGACATCAGTCTTTGCAAATTAGATTTTTCTGATTACTGATTTGACTCCACTGTCCATTATTGTAACCATGCACACCTTACTTTTATCAATTGAGTGCTGTGACTTGGACCACCACAGAGTCCAATCAGCAACACTGTAGTTAGGTGTCTTAACTCAATTAGAGCAATTCCCACTGTCATAGCTGACTTTTGTAAAATAGCAACCACAACAGACTTCAAGATGCTGGGGTCCCCTTCACAATTTGTTCCACACTATTGCAGTAAAAGGTGTATCCTCTGGGGACTCCATGCATGGGTCTATGGGTCTATCTTGATGAATCCACACTAACATGCCAACTTCCCTAAGTCTTTGAATACCTTCTTCTAAGTATTCCAGGGCCCATCTGGTACTATATAATCAAAATGTTTTATAGAAGAAGTACAGCCAGAATTCTCCTTAGAAGTAAAGATGATGCAACTTCGTCTCACATACTTTGGACATGTTATCAGGAGGGACCAGTCCCTGGAAAAGGACATCATGCTTGCTAAAGTGGAGGGTCAGCAAAAAAGAAAAGACCTCCAAGGACATGGATGGACACAGTGACGGCCACAATGGGTTCAAAGATGACAATGATTGTGAGGCAGGTGCAGATGGGACACTATCTCATTCTGCTGTGCATAGGGTCACTGTGAGTTGGAACTGACCCAGCTGCACCAAATAACCACCACGTAATCCATGCTTCAATGAACCAACCAAATTAACTATTAGATCCTTTCCTAATCTCTTAAATGGAAACACTTAACTAAAAATATGTGTTTAGTGATTTAGATCAATAAACTGATCTAACATTCCTTTCATCATTATCCCACAATCTAACAGTCATTCCCACACATGTCCCCCAGCTTCTTGTTTGCACAAAGTAGAAAAATCAAGCAGGTCTTTTGGAGTATAGCATACCTCTTCCTTGGTAACACTTTGTACTTTATCTTTTGGAGTTCACTGGGACTTAAGTCTAGTTGTAAGTCTAGAATCAATATGGTGGTGGGATGTTTCCTCAGAACATTCAGCAATGTCTTATAAAGCATCTGACTCAGATATAATCTCATCAGGCAGAGTTAGGTTAATCTAATCACATGAGGGTAAGAAGGCTTGTTCTGTTAGCAGGAGTGAATCTGTGAAATTTAGGGGCTCAGTAATCATAGTTCCCTGATTATTCACATCCCAAGTTTTAAGATACCATTTCTTCGAAACCAGTACCTTCACTTTAACTTCAGATACCATCTCAAGTTGGGAATTCAACTGATGTTGTAAATCAGCCTGATATGGCACTGTAGGATAAGCACTGGACCACAAGGTCGGTTTGAATTGCAAGGTTGGCAGTTAAAATTCACCAGCTGCTCCTAGGAAACTCTAAAAAGGGTTGCTATGAGTCAGAACTGACTCAAAGGCACTAAAGAACAACAAATAATAACACTGTGAGTGTGATTTTTGACAATATCAGTCTGTAACTATGAGAAATAAGGCTTTATTTCAGGGCATAAGGGCAACTTTTAAGTCATTAGGTCCCTTAAGCTATGACTTTGAAGCCTTGAGGTCATCTCTTTCTTTCACCATTTTGTTAATGTAAGTAGGATCAGCCAACCAGCTTCCTTTATACTTCTCATTCTAACAAAATCTTAGAAAAGTATCAAACACATTGTGGATCTGTAGGATAAGCACTGGACTGCTTATCCCCAAGTTCAATGGTTGGACTTACCAGCTTCTCCACGGGAGGAAAATGAATGTTTCTACTCCCATATAGATTTACAGCCTCGGAATCCCTATAGAGGGTCACTATGAGTTGGAACCAACTCAATAGCACTTAACAACAAGAAAATCATCTAACACAGTCACCCAGAGCTTCAATTCTCACCAATACATCTATCAGTGGTGATACTTGACATATTAACACTGCCACCTCACACCATGGACTAGTAGTGCCCTCTTTACTATTGGAGTCCTAGTGTGGCATTGGAGGATAAGCACTAGATCACCAGGCCACTTTGAACCAAAAGGTCAGTGGTTCAAACTCACCAGCCACTCCTCAGAAACCCTATACAAAGTCACTATGAGTCAGAACTGACTCAATGGCACTTAACAACAACAATTTTACCAATGGAGGCAGTCATCAGTGTTGATGACTTGAGAAATAATTTTAATATCTTATGATTGTGTTCCTCTGGAACCACTCTTGGTGACAAATGTCTTAGGTTGGGCACTCTACAGAAGCAAAACACATTAAGCTTATATGTGTATACATAGAGATGATATATAAATATGTATACAAAGGGATGAAATGGTTCACATGAATGTAGAGGCTGGCAAGTCACAAGCCTGTGGCTTAGCCATCAGACTGGAAACTTCTCCTGACTCACGTAGCTGCAGGGGCTGACAAATGCAAAATCAGCAGCTCAGAAAGCAAGCTGCTGGATCATGGGTTGTGGAGGCTGACAAATTCAAGATTGGTAGGCAATGCAGTACTGGCTGAAGTCCAAAGAACCAGAGGTCAAACAATGATGAGCCAGATGTAGGAACTAGACAAGCAAAAAGTCCGAGAACTTTACCAGAATCTACATATATTGGATTCCAGCCACACCCCAAAGGGCATGCCCTTTAAACTGATTGGCTACTCTTATTATAGATCTCATCATGTATTGTTGCATTACATTAGATATAGTCACGGGATAACTGCTGAACTACATTGTAACTTCCAGATCATAACTACTTAGAATTGTGGTGTAGTCAAGTTGACACACAGTCTGAACTATCACACTTATGATCAGAGATTCACTTTAAATTGCCTCACAAAATGTTGGCTCACAAAGAACTCTTTGTCAATGGCCTAGGCAAAAAGTGATCTCTTATTTCTCTGAACTCTGGAAACCGTTGCCTATACTTTTCTCATAGCATTGGCTACTTTACACCAGGGATTTCCTTTAATTCATACTGTTATATTAATTCTACTATAAGATGGTAAGCTCCTTGACAGTCAAAATATTTTCAGCCATTCCAGGGGAAACTCGCTGAATGTGAAGTCACCTTTTCATTTGCTAAGTTTGGCCACTGGTCTTTCTTTGTGCTCTGTTATATTTTACTTTTTCTTTTCCTGTGCATTCCTTGTACTATATAAATAGCAGATAGAGATGTATAGCTATGTTGTTACTGGGTGCTGTTGAGTCAGTTCCAACTCATAGCGACTCTATATGTACAACAAAACAAAACACTGCTCAATCCGATGCCATCCTCATAATCACTGCTGTTGGAGCCCATTGTTGCAGCCAGTGTGCCAATCCTTCTTACTGAGCTTCTTCATCCTTTCTCTGATCCCCTACTTTACCAAGCATGATGTCTTTCTCCAGAGATGAGAGTGATTTCATTTTTATAAATTCTTATAAAAATTTACACGGCTTTTGTTGTTTTCATTGCAATACCTTACTTAATCCTCAGAAGCATTCTGAGGGTTATTTTTATTAGCTCAAGTTTACAGACAAAGGAACTTAGCATTTGAGAGTTAAGGGGCCTAACAAATGTCATACAATGGCAAACAGCTGATCCAGTATGCAAATACTACTCACTGCTTCCTGATGAGGATGCCATGAAGTAATTGTGACAGATAAAGCTATATGTTCAAGATTTCATCATTGTGTTCCAAATTAGACAATATTATGGTTTTAAGTTCACCACTCATCTGTCAGTTTATCATAGAGTGGAGGCTTCTACTGCTGTGATGCTGATGAAGCTATGCCACTGGTAGTTTGAATGCTGGCAGGGTCAGCCACAGGGACAGGTTTTAGCTGAGCTTCCAGACTAAGTCTAGGAAGTAGGAGAGGCAGAATACTTCTGAATGTTTAGACACAGAAACCCTTAAGGCAGCAGAATATTGAATACTGAAACATTATGAATAGCACCATAATATTGTCCGATACAGTCCTGCAAGCTGAGCCTCTCAGGTTGGAAGGCACACAAAATATGACTAGGGAAGAACTGCATCCTCAAAGTAGAGTTGATTGTGATGACATGAATAGAGTAAACCTTTCAAGACCTTCATTTGTAGATAGGGCATAACTCAAAATAAGGAGGAACACCTGAAAACATCGATTAATAATTGGAACATAGAATGTACAAAATATAAATGTAGGAAAAATAGAAGTTACCAAAAATGAAATAGAACTATCTTGAAAGATAGGATAATATCTATATCCCTACAAAGAAGACCAGTTAGTACCATTATTATTCAAAAGTATGTACTGACCACTAAAACCAGTGATGCTGAAATTGAGGAATTCTTTAAACTTCTTCAGTTTGAAAATTGATCAAACATGCAATCAAGATGTATTGATAATTACTGGTGATTGCAATGCAAAGGTTGGAAACAAAGAGGAAGGATCAGTAATTGAAAAAAATGGCCTTGGTTAGAGAAATGACATTGGAAATCACATGATAGAATTTTGCAATACCAATAACTTCTTCATTGCAAATACCTTCTTTAAGCAACTGATTATACATATGCATGTCACCATAACAAATACACAGAAATCAAATTGACTATATTTGTGTGAAGAGACTGTGGAAAAACTCCGTATCACCAGCCAAAACATGGTAGGGTCAGATGGTAGAACAGACCATCAATTACTCATATGCAAGTTCAGGCTGAAGCTGTAGAAAACTAAAACATTTACACACAAGCCAAAATTTGATATTGAATATATCACACCTGAATTTAGAGATCACCCCCAAAAACAAATTTGATGCATTAGAAGCTAATGGCCAAAGACCAGAAGAGTTGTGGGTAGACATCAAGGATATCATACAGGAAAAAAAGCAAAAGATCATTAGAAAGTCAAGAATGATGGAAAAGACCAAAATGGATGTCAGAAGAAACTCTGAAACTTGCTCTCCAGCATAGAAATGCTAACGCAAATAAATGGAAGAAATGAGGTAAAAAAAAAAAAAAAAAAAGCTGAATAGAAAATTTCAAGGGCAGTTCAAGAAGACAAAGTCAAATATTACAGTGAAATATGCAAAGATCTGGTGTCAGAAAACCAAAAGGGAAGAACAGATTCAGCATTTCTCAAGCTGAAAGAAATGATGAAAAAATTCAAGTCTCAGCTTACAATATTGTAGGATTCTAGGGACAAAATATTGAACTATGCAAAAAGCACCAAATTCAGAGTCACTGTACCAAAAAGATGCAGATTTTCAACCATTTTGAGAGGTAGCATATGATCAAGAGCAACGGTGCTGAAGGAAGAAGTCCAAGGTAGACTGAAGGCATTGGCAAAGAACATGGCTCCAGGAATTGTTGGAATATGAATTGAAATCTCTGAACAAATTGATGCAACACTAGAGGCACTCATCTATGCCAAGAAGTTTGGAAGACAGCTACCTGATCAACTGAATGGAAGAAACCCATATATGTGCCCATTCCATAGAGAGGTGACCGAAGATGTGGAAACAATCAGACAATATCATTAACAACAAATGCAAGTAAAATTTTGTTAAAGATAATTTTTAAATGGCTGCAACAATACATTGCCAGGGAAATGCCAGAGGTTCAAGCTGGATTCAGATAAGGACATGGAACAAGGGATATCATTGAAGTTGGATGGGTATTGGTTGAAAGAAGAGAATACCAGGAAATGTTAACCTTCACTTTATTGCTTTATTGATTACACAAAGGCTTTTGATTGTGTGGATCATGACAAGCTATGGCCAACAATGCAGAGAATGAGAAACTAGAACACTTCATTGTACTCATGAGGAACCTGTATATAGACACCAAGGGTAGCAGTTTGAAGAGAACAAGGGGACACAGAATGGTTTAAAATCAGGAAATGTGTGAGCCAGGGTTGCATTTTTTTTTTTTTTTTTTTTACCATACATGTTTTATCTGTATGCTGAGTAAATAATCAGAGAAGGTGGATTTTATGAAACAGAACATGGCATGAGGATTGGAGGAACACTCATTTACATTCTGCGATATTCAGATGATACAATCTTGCTTGCTGAAAGCAAAATGCTGATGAAAATCAAAGACCACACAGCCGTCAGTATGGGGTGCACCTCAATGTAATGAAAACAAAACTCCTCGCCACTAGACCAATATCATGATAAATGGAGAAAATATTGAAGTTCTCAAAGACTTCATTTTGCTTAGATCAATATTTATGGAAGCAACAGTCCAAAAATCAAAAGATGTATCTTGCATTTAGCAAATCTGCTATACAAGAACTCTTTAAAATGCAAAAGTGTCAGCTTGAGGACTAAGTTGCGCCTGATTAAAGCCACGGTATTTTCTTTTGATAGTCTCAGATGCATTTGAAAGTTGAACAGTGACTAAGGAAGACCATAGAAGAATTGATGCATTTGAGTTATAGTGCTGAAGAAGAACATAAAAAGTACCATGATCTGCCAGAAGAGTAAACAAATCTTTGTTCGAAGAAGTGCAGCCATAATGTTCTTTAGAAGACAGGAGGGCCAGACTTTGTCTCTCATACAAAAAGTGTGGAACCAGTCCCTGAAGAAGGACATCATGCTTGTAAAGTGAAAGGTCAGCGGAAAAGTGGGGGGGGAAAAAAACCCCATTGAGATGGATTGGCACAGTGGCAGTATCGATGTGCTCAAGCATAACAATGATTTTGAAGATGGCACAGGTTAGGGCAGGTTTTTGTTCTGTTGTGCATACGGTTACTATGAGTAGGAACCAGCTTGACTGCACTAACAACATGGCTTTTAGCACCTTTCATTTTCTCTTATCTATTAACACGCCACTCTTGATATCCTACACTCTTGTTTCAGACCAGCTCATCTTTCCTATAATTGATACTTAGAATTATACAGATTCTAGTTCATCTAATCTGTTGGTGCTAGATATTATCTCAATGTCAAAGGATGCCGAGGACTCACAAGTGAGATATCGGGGGCAGCCTCCCAGAACAAAGCTCTTTTTCAGGGCAAAAGTCATAGTTCCAGCTGACAATGCCTTGTAATACTGCAGGATGGGAAGATACAAATTAGAAGGGCATTCCAAGTTAATTCAAGACATCTTAACAGAACAAGTGTTTCCTCTAATTCATAAGAGCCTATTCAAAATATATAGTTTTGAAAATAACTGTGGGCTCATTTTCATGAGCCCAGCCAAGATGGTGAAGTTAACAAACAGATTCTTAAAGCTAGACAGGCCTTTATCTTCTTATATATTGCCCATGAACACTTAAGTTCCTAAACATGGGGCTCTGGCAAGAACACTATCACCTATGTAAGAAAATACTAGTTTTCCAATTAGATGTTAAGTTCCTATGGGCAGAGACCATGGTCTCTTAATTGTTTATACCCCTTCTGAATATATCACTGTCTTGTATGGTGGCTGTGTGCCATGGAGTCGATTCTAATCCATAGTGACCCTGTAACAGGGTTTCTGAGGCTGTAAATCTTTACGGGAGTAGAAAGCCTCATCTTTCTCCCATGGAACAGCTGGTAGTTTC
>NW_006408532.1:31316203-31316747 GCF_000296735.1 Chrysochloris asiatica | reverse complement strand
AAGTCATCCAAGCCACAATAACTTGTCTCTATTCAACTGGATCAATGGATCAACAGAGAAGGAAAGACAGTCAGGAATTACAGGATGAAATGGAATGTGTAGTTAATTGCCTTCATAAACAGCTACCTCCTTTGCCATGAGACCAGAGCTAGATAGAGCCCAGTTACTATTACAGAACATTTTGATCAAATACTCTGTGAAAGAATCTTGATCAAAAGGAGAAATGGGTGGAACAAAATTTTAAGCTCTCCTGATATTCAGACTTTTTGGATTCGTAGAGGCTAGATGAAACTACTGCCCTAAAATAATATTAAAATCATGGTCCTGAAGTCTTCTTTAAACCAAATGATAGTTAAGCTTAATAATAAGTAAAGAAACTCAGTCTTGAGCTCTTTTAAAGACCTATATACACAGAACCACATTGACAATAGCAACTCATAAAGTTAGCTAGGAAGCTGAGAGTATTAAGTTTATGGTAGTCAGGGATAAACAATTTGAAAAGGGGTGGGGGGGAAGAGTTGCACAACTTGTAGAATGTTAGCAC
>NW_006408532.1:31280050-31292694 GCF_000296735.1 Chrysochloris asiatica | reverse complement strand
AACTCATAGCGACCCTGTACAGGGTTTCCGAGGCTGTACATCTTTACGGGAGCAGAAAGCCTCACTTTCTCCCGCGGAACAACTGGTATTTTCGAACTGCTGACCTTGAGGTTCGCAGTCCGATTCGTAACCACTATGCTACCAGAGCTCCTTGATTAGAGGAGAACTAAATGAAACAGAAAACAGAAAAAACAGCAGGAAGAATCAACAACACAAGAGGCTGGTTCTTTGAAAGGATTAATAAAATCAACAAACCAATGGCATATAAAAGAAAAGAAGGAGAAGACACAAATAATAAGCATAAGAATCCATGTGGGTGATGTCACAACAAAAACAACAGAAATAAAAAGGATAATAACAGAATACTATGAAGAGTTATTATTAAGTGCTGTTGAGTAGGTCCCGACTCAGAGTGTCCCTGTATAGAGTTTCTGAGGAGCAGCTGATGAGCTTGAACTGCTGACCTAGTGGTTCAGACCAACTTTGCAGTTCAGCGCATTACCCAGCAGCACCACACCAATATTTCATTAAGAGTTGTACTCCAACAAATTTGAATGGATACATTTTAGAAAAACACAATCTGCCTAAACTAAAACATAGTAAAGTAGAAAACTTGAACTGACATGTAGTGAAAGAGAAACCAGATGGCTTTATTGGTGAATTTTACCAACATTCAAAGAAGAGCTGACACCAATTTTACTCAAACTATTCCAGATTACAGAAAAAGATGAAAATTTTCCTAATACATTTTATTAAATCTTTGTAGGTGCAGAAATCCTCATCCTTTTCCTGTGGAGCAGCAAGTGGGCTCAAATTGTTGATCTTGTGGTTTGCAGGCCAGTGCTTATCCTACAGCATCACCAAGCTCCAGAACAAGACTTAGGTGTACCCTTTTACACATTTATAAAAAGTTTACTGGACTTTCTAGTTAAAGTAACTAAATAAGAAAAAAATAAAAAAGATTCTGATAAGAAAGTAAGAAGTAAAACAATCTCTCTTTAGACATGACATGGTATCTAGAAAATCCTAAGAAAGCCACAAAAAAAGACCACTAGAACTAAAAAAGGAATATAAGAAGGTTGAGGGATAGAAGATCAATGTACAAACATCAAATGTATTTTTATATACTAGCACTGAACAATCTGAAATAAAACTAAGGAAACAATTCAACTTATAAATTATAAACATCAAAGAGAATCAAATATCTATGAAAAGTTAACAAAAAAAAAGTTCAAACTTGTGCATCCCAAATTATAAAACATTTTGTAGAAAGAAATGTAAGATGTCTAAATATATGGGAAATTTTCCCATTTGATGGAGACAGAGAGTTAATACTGTCAAGATCACAATATTTTTCAAATTGACCTACTGATTCAACATAATCACTATCAAAATCTTAGCTTCCTTTTTGTTTTTTACTTTTTTGTAAAATTGATAAGATCTTAAAATTAATATGAAAATGCAAGGGACATAGTATATCAAACAATTTGTAATTGGAAGAACAAAATTGAAGGACTCACATTTTCTGGTTTCAAAATTTACTACAAAATTCTGAATCAAAAGTTTTATTCAAAACTTTGATTAACCAAAGGAAAGTTATATTGACATTAAGATAGATAATTAATAGAATACATTGGAAAAAAGCAACAAAATTAGAGTCTAGAATTATACTCTCATATTGACTTGAATGCCAAGGCAGCTCAATGGGGAAAGAATAATCTTTCAGCAAATTTATATTGCAAAAGAGTGACATTTGACCTCTATTTTATTCACACCATGAATGAAGATGTAAAAGGAAGAGCTAAAACTATAAAATAGTTGGGAGAAAATAGTCACAAATATCTATAACTAAGATTGTTGTTGTTAAGTGCCATTGAGTCAGTTCTGACTCATAGTGACCAGGTATAGGGTTTCCAAGGAGGGTTTGAACCACCAACCTTGCAGTTATCAGTCCAATGCTTATACTACAGTGCTACACCAATGATTTTTTAGAGATGATATCCAAAGTACAAGTAACAAAAGAAAAAAACAGATCAATTAGATTTCATGAAAATTAAAATAGTTTTATGTTTCAAAGAGAGAGAAAAGATACTCATAGGATGGGAGAAAATACTTGAAAATCATATTTCTGATAGTTGACTTATATCTAGATTGTATAAAGAACACTTACAACTTAAAAAAAAATTTTTAAAAGACAAATTATCCAACTTAAAAATGGGCAAAAGATTTGAGTATACAATTATCCAAGGAAATATACAAATGAACAAATAATTACATGAAAAGATAACCTTCATCATTAGTAATTATGGAAAAATTAATAATCACACATTAGCGTGAACTTGAACCACAAGGTCTGTGGTTCAAACTCACCAGACGCTCCTTGGAAACCCTATACAGGGTCGCTATGAGTCAGAACTGCCTTGACAGCACTTAACAACAAAAAGATGACTAAGGTGTCCTGGTGCGGTGTTGTAGGATAGACACTGGATTGCTAACCACATGCTTTTTAGTTCAAACCAACCAGTCACTCCTTAGAAATGCTGTACAGGTTGTCATAAGTTGGAACTGACTCAACAACACTTACCAACAACAACAATCAGATGGCTATGGGAGTACAGTGGCTCTGTAGGATAAGCACTGAATTTGGAACCACAAATTTGTGGTTCAAACCCACCAGGCACTCCATGGGAAAAAAGATAAGGCTTTCTGCTTCCACAAACTAGGAATTGAAGGGAAATTCCTCAACATAATTAAGAGCATATATACAAAATCAACAGCCAACATCACTCAACAGACAGAAACTGAGAGCATTTCTTTTGCAAACAGGAATCAGACAAGGATGCCCTTTATCACCACTGCTACTCAGTGTTATGGTGAAAGTCTTAGCCGAAGCTATAAAAAAAGAAAGGGAAATTAAAAATTAAAAAAAAGAAGAAGAAGAAAGGAAATTAAAGGCATCCAAATTGGCAAAGAAGAAGTAAAACTTTATTTGCAGATGATATGATCCTATACATAGAAAATCCTCAAGACTCAGGAAAAGTATTTTTGAAACTCATTGGAAGATTCATCAAAGTGGCAGGATACACAATCAATATACAAAAATCAGTTTGATTCTTCTATAATAATAAAGACAGTTCTGAAAAGAAAATTAGGAAAATCCTACCATTTACAATACACACCCTAATGATGAAATACTTAGGAATAAATCTAACCAGAGAAACAAAAGACCTATAAAAAGAAAACTACAGAGCACTACTACGAGAAACAAAAAGAGAGTTACAAAAATGGAATATACCATGCTCATGGATGTACTTACATGGACTTGCATTGTTGAAACTGTAAATACTGCCCAAAGCAATCTACAGATATAATGCAATCCCAATCCAGACTCCAACAACATTCTTTAAAGACATGGAAAAAATGATTACAAACTTTATATGGAAAGGAAAGAGTCCTCAATCAAGCAAAGCATTGCTTAAGAAAAAGAACAAAGTGGGGGCTGTCATTCCCCATCTCAAAATCTACTACTCAGTCACAGTGGTCAAAACAACCTGGTACTGGTACAATGAAAGACACATACAATATCAAAATAACAGAACTGCAAATTGCAGAAGTAAATCCATACACATACAGCGAACTGGTCTTTGACAAAGGGTCAAAACTGGAAATCAATTTTCAAAAAAATGAAACAAGACCCATATCTCACATCATACACAAAAAATAATTCAATATGGATTAAAGACAGAAATGTAAATCCCAGAACTATCAAGATCAACGAAAAAATAGGGATAAATTTAGGCTCTAATACATGGCATATATATACCAAACATTGCAAAAACATACAAATGATAGAAGATAGAATAGATGACTGGGACATACTAACAATTAGAAACGTATGTGCATTAAAAGATTTCACCATAAGAGTGAAGAGGGAGCAAACAGATTAGGAAATTGTGTTTTGGGGGTGCTTTTTTTCTAACAATGTGTCAGACAAGGGACTAAACTCTAAAATTCATAGGAAACTACAACACTTCTACAAGAATAAGACAGATACCCAATTAAAAAATGGGCACAGGACATGAACAGACACTTCACCAAGGAAGACAGTCAGGCAGCCAACAAACATATGATGTTCACAATCATTAGTCATTAGAGAGATGCTAATCAAAACAACATTGAGATATCATCTCACACAAGCATTAACAGCGAAGTTCAGAAAACAACAAATGCTGGTGATGGTATGGAGAGACTAGGACCCTCCTACATTGCTGCTGGGATTGTAAAACAGCTCAGCCACTCTGGAAAACAGTATGGTGCTTCCTCAGAAAGTTGGAAATAGAAATAAATACCTTAAGATCCAGCAATTCTTCTACTTAATATATATCCAAAAGAAATATGGGCCAGAACAGAGGTAGATATAAGCACCCCAATGTTCACTGCAGCACTATTCACAATTGCAAAATGATGAAGACACCCTAAGTGGCCATCAATGGAAGAGTGGATAAACAAACTTTGGTACATACACACAACCTTGAAGAATAACGATGAATCTGCAAAACACCTCATAACTTGGATGAGGACATTATGCTGAGTGAAATTAGTCAATCACAAAAGGACAAATATTGCATAAGACCATTATTGTAAAAACTTAAGAAAAAATTTCATTGCTAAAAGAAAAATTGTTTGAAGGTTACCAAGGGTGGGAGGGAGAGAAGAAGAATTCACAGATTAGGGAGTAGACACATGTTAACTTGGGTGACGGGAGGGCAATATACAAGGAGGGGGAGGGCGGGTGATACAAAAGAGAGAGAGTGGCAGATGAACAATGAAGATGGGCAAGAGTGAAGGAGGTTTGCATGGGCTAAATCGATAGAGGTAAATAATGATTTATACACAACCTTGGAATAAACCTAGGGCTCTGTGAGACAGAGATTGAGGCATAGTCTGATTGGGTAAAGGAGGGGGGAAATGCTAATGTGCTTGACTGTCTTGTGGATATTGGTTTCCCCCATCTACTATTGTAAACATAGACATTTAAGTGTCATAGAAATGGATACTAGGAATTATCATTACAGAAAGCTTGTAAACCTGTTGTCTTTAGCATATAACTGATTGGATTTGCTAAAATTGGAATTAGAATTCGCCTAGGGAAATAGGCTTCTTGTTAAACCTTTGTGGTGTATGGGGCCTTAAAGGGTAGAATCCTGAGTCCCACTCAGAATCTTCTGAGGTAGGATATTCCCATTTAAGAAGATATGCAGACCAACCCAGAACTTCTGGGAGAACAGAAGATTCGTATTGAAAGAAAGACCAACAACAAAAAGCAGAATGTTTGTTAGAGTATCAAGCAAGCTGTTTGCTTTGGAAGTATTCAGGCAAGAAAAGTAAGCCCATCAGGGAAAATCCCTTTCCAAGACTGAAACTCAAAGGGAAACTTCAAGCAGTGTAGTGTGCTCGCTGCTCACTATACTGGTCTTGCTTGTGAGCGGAAGTGGGGGAAATGCATCAATGAAGACATGGGCTAAGTTGGCCATGTTCCATTGGCACTCATGATCTTGAGATGAAGAAGAAGAAGGGCTGACTGGTTTGAAGTTTAGGGAGATGTGTGAACTCCTGAGCTCACAGGCACTAACCTAGTCACTGGGGGCCAGAGCTGAGAGTAAAGCAGTCAATTGGTATAAAGTGCAGAGAGGCATGCATTAACTCCCAAACTTGCAGCTAGTACCCACTGATCTAGCTTGGATGTCTACCTGATGAAAACTTGACTAGATGAAGATAAAGATACTTAATACTGTGAGAAAGCATAAAATGCTACAATTCGATGAAGTAGACCTTTGCTCATGGATGCAGTAGCTCAAAATTCCAACCGAAATAGAAAGATACTTCATATCAAGGATCAAGCTTGTTTTCTCAGTGCAGTGGTTGATAGGAACAGTCAATTTGGACACTGGCTATCAAAAATGGGGGGGATACAACTGTACAAAGTGGCTGTCTTTCAAGCTTTCATGAATGTCCTTAGTTTCGGAATGAGGGGGATAACGTAGAATCCCCACTGAATAGTTTTCCTCTTTTACAGATGACAGTGATAGCATTTTATGCTTCAAGTGTGAGTAATAGTCTAGCAGGATTAATTGCAATAGTCACAACTGTATTATAGAAAATGTGTAACGATAAGGGAGGAGTAGCTAATCTTTTATTTCAGGAACAAAGGATCCCGGGACCATCAAGAAGGAAGAGCATGAGTGGAGCGTGAGATTCTACCTAGAAGAGCAGCAACAGAGGCAGATACGATGGCATGGAGACACAGAGCAGCTGTGGGCTCTAGGCCCGTGACATGAGAAAGACCACCAGGCAGGAGACTGGCTGGCAAAATATGCTCTTTGGCCATTTAAATGAATATATGTTTTTTGTTTTGTATGTGTAAATCAAATAATTTTGTTTTGTTGATTTTCGAAAGATAAAATGTAAAAAGTAAACAACAAGGAGCAAGCAGGATAACTATTGTTGCAGGGAGGGGACTGTAATCTTTTAGATGAAACAAAGCATATGATTGGTTGAAAGTAAAGCTGATGATCTTGTCTGTTAACCTGCACTCAATTTACAATAAAAAGTTAATAAATAAACAAATAAACTCAAAATGGATCATGGACATAAGAGTAAAATATAAAGTATAAAGCCTTCAGAAAAAAAAAAAAAAAGAAAATATACCAGAGTTAGGCATAATAAAGAGTTCTTAATTTGGGCATCAAAAGTATGATCTATAGAAAGAAATAATAAACTGGACATCAAAATTTTTAAATTTTGCTCTATAAATTACTCTTAAGAATATATAAACACAAGCTACAGACTGGGAGAAAATATTTACCAACCATATTATCTCACAAATGACTAGTGCTTTGAATATATAAAGAACTCTTGAAATTCAACAGAAAAAGCAAGAAAATAGGCCAATGATAGAGACATTTCACTAAAGAGAATATACAGACAACAAGCAAGCAAAGGAAACTATTTTCAACATCATCCATCACTAGAGATAAATGAATAAATAACTTTGTGGGTATGAGAATCAGTATCAGCACTAAGCTGGTCCCTAGACAAAGGACAGACTTATTTCTATGTTCTCATTTCTCCATTATTTCTGATACCAGTCACATCCTCCAGGGCACTTTATTTGTCTGCTGATAATTGATACTGATCTACGATTCCAATGGTTACACAGAACTCATATCATATACCACATTCATAATAATTTGATTTATTAGGAAAGTAACAAGATATACCTCAGGATCAGGATTAACTTCCAAGTAATTGTAGCAAATCTGGATCAGCATTAGGAAGCACAAGGGCAAGGTAAGGAAGGATATCTGAAGTGGAGAGCACATCTTTCCCTGCATCACTGCAGGAAAGCTTCCAGCCAAGGCAGCACTCAACACAAAAAGGCTCTCCACTGAAACAGCTCTTAGACCATTCTTGGCTGGTGACACTTACCTCAACCAATGATAAATGGGTATAGAGCTTCTCTGGGAGTGGGTGCCATGGCACAGTCTCTCTGTCAGGTGCCTTCTCTGCTGGCACCTTTTTTGCCTTTATTTTGTTGTTGTTTTTAAGTGCCGTCGAGTCGGTTTCGACCCATACCGACCCTGAATAGGGTTTCCGAGGCTGTAAATCTTTACGGGAGCAGATCGCCTCATCTTTCTCCCGCGGAGCAGCTGGTAGTTTCGAACTTCTGACCTTCCAGTTCGCAGCCCGATTCGTAACCACTACGCTACCAGAGTTCCTTTAACAGGGCATAATTCCTCTGCTGGCAGCTGAGAAGATGTGATTCGACTGCCGGTTGGAAGCCCTGGATCAGATTCACCTCCTGGCCAAGTACTGTCAGCTTCTTTTCCCACCCAGTGCCACTGCTCTTGCTAACTAGCCCACTCTAAGCCAGTAGTTTTAGGATAGATTTGCTCTCTGTCTGCTTCTCTGTCAATCTGTGTAACAACTCTCACTTCATCTCAACTCTGCTCTCTTGAGTCTCTTTTATAGAGCTAGTTTATGTATTCATTATCAGTTACAAGGCAGGGCTCTTCTAGCCAGATAACAGCTCAACCATTCCTCAATTACCCAGGAAATTTCAATCAACTCAGACCATATCAATTATTGGGTGAGCTCCTTGTAAGCACTTGAGCAAAAGTAACAAGCCCTCAGGCGTAGAAGACACTTGGGAGATTCCCTAAGATGTTTTCTCACAGAATTGATGGCAAAGAGCTACATAGAGGAGCTCATTGCAGAAGAGCTCATTGCACCACAAAGGAAATGCAAATTAAAACCACTATGAGACATTACCACCCACCTATGAAAATAGCTAAAATGAAAAATAGTGAAAACACTAAATGTCATTGTGGATATGGAGAAACTAAACTGGGCCACTCATCCATTGCTGATGGGAAAGTAGAATGCTATACACACTCTGAGAAAGGCTGACTTTTTTTTAAAACCAAAACGCTAAATATGCAGCTAACATATCACCCAGCAATTACACACCTAGGCATTTATCTCACAGAAATGATGACATGCTCACACAAAAGTCCGTGAGTGGTCATCTAAGGTGCATCTATGTAGGTCTCTCTGTGTCTGGAGGAAAGTAGAGTGATGAAAATCTAAGACACATGGAAACAATTAGTCCAAAAAACTAGACGGTGCCCAGCTATTACCAACTTCTCTGAAAGGGATCACATTAGAAAATCCTAAATAGGATGAGAGAGAAATGTGGAACAAACTAAAAATCATTTTTTAAACAAAAGACCAGACTTAACTAGTCAGATAGAGACTTGTGGAACCTCTGAAACTATGGCCCTCTGGGTCTGGAAATGAATTCACCCCATGGCTCAGTTTTCAGATAAATAATAAGGGGAACAATAACATTAGTGAGATATGCACACCTTAGAATAATCAACCATTTGTGATCAAAGGGGCAGCATTTATCCACAGACAAAGTTCAGCAGACTTAGGAAAGAAAGAAGGAGGAATTATTGTTAAGTGCCATTTAGTCAGCACTGTCTCCTAGCCACCTTATTATGCACAACAGAATGAAATACCACCCAGTCCCACACCAACCTAACAATTGTTGCCAAGCCTGAGCCCACTGCTGCTGTCATTGTGCCAATGTATCTCATTGGGAGTCTTCCTCTTTTTCTCCAACCCTCTAATTTACCAAACATGATATCCTCCTTCAGGGAATGGTCCCTCCTGATAATATGTCTGAAACATAAGAGACAAAGTCTTGGCCATCCTGGCTTCCAAGGAGCATTCTGTCTATACTTCTTCAAACACAGTTTGGTTTGTACTTTTGGCAGTCCATGGTACTTTTAATGTTCTCCTCCAACACCATAATGCAAATGCATCAATTCTCCTACAGTCTTTCTTATTCGCTGCTCAACTTTCACATTTCGCTGAATATGAGGTTATTGAAAATAGCATGGCTTGGGTCAGGCGCACCTTAGTCCTCAAACTGACACCTTGAGTACTTTAAAGAGGTCTTGTACAGCAGATTTGCCTAATGCAATATGTCATTTGATTTTTTTGAGTGTTGCTTCCATGAGTGTTGACGATCTGAGCAAAATGAAGTCTTTAACAACCTCAATCTTTTCTTAATTTATATGGATGTTGTTTATTGGACCAGTGGTGAGGATTTTTGTTTTCTTTACATTGAGATGTAACCCATAGTGAAGGCTGTGGTCCTTGATCTTATCCAGTATGTATTTTAAGTCATCTTCACTTTCAGCAAGCAAGGTGGTATCGTCTGCATATCACAGGTTGTTAATGAGTCTTCCTCCAATTCTGATGCCATGTGTTTTTGTGTTTTGTTTTTTTTTTTCATATAATCCAGCTTCTCTAATTATTTGCTCAGCATAGAGGTTGAATAAGTATAATAAAGAATACAAACCTGGCACACACCTTTAATTTTAAATCATTTAGTGTTCCCTTGTTCTGTTCAAACAACTGCCTCCTGGTCTATGTATAGGTTCCTCATGAGTAAAATTAAGTATTCTGGAATATTGATAGTTCAGAATGTTGTCCATAGCTTGTCATGATCCACATAATCAAAAACCTTTGCATAGTCAATAAAGCAGAGGTAAAGTTCTTTATGGTACACTTTGGTTTCAGCCAAGATTCATCTGACATTAGCAATGATACCTCTCATTCCAGATCCTCTTCAGAATCCAGCTTGAATCTCTGAAAATTCTCTCTCAGTGTATAGTTGCAGCCATTTTGGGATTATCTTTAGCAAGATTTTATCTGCATGTGGTATGTATGATATTGTCCAATGATTTCTGCATTCCGTTGGGTCACCTCTCTTTGTAATGGGCACAAATACAGAACTCTTCCAGTCAGTTGGACAGGTAGTTACCTTCCAGATTTTTTTACATAGATGAGGAAGTTCTTCCAGTGCCGCCTCACTTTAGTGAAACATTTCAGTTTATATTTCATCAATTCCCAGTCCTTGTACTTTGCCAATTCCTTCAATGTACCTTAGACTTCTTCCTTCAATATCATTGGCTCTTGATCATATGCTACCTCTTAAATGGTTGAACATCAACCATTTCTTTTTGATATAGTGACTATGGGTATTCCTTCCATCTTCTTTTGATGCTTTCTGCATTGTTTAGTATTTTGCCCATGAAGGTGGAGGTGTTTGTGTGTTGTGGAGTCGGTTCTGACTTGTAACAACCCTATATAGGGTTTCCAAGGGGCAGCTGATGGGTTTAAAATGTCAATCTTAAGGAGTGCAGTGCAATTCTGATTCTACAGTGCCACACCAGGAATTCTTTTTGCCCATAGAATCAAATATTATTAGGAAATGTGCAAAGACCTAGAGTTAGAAAACCAAAAGGTAAGAACACACTAAGGATTTCTAAAGCTGGGGGAACTGACGAAAAATTTCAGACCTTGAATTGTATTATTGAAGGATTCAATGGGCAAAATCCTTCAAAATCCTTCAAAAGTCAAGGCTTGATTTTTTTTTTTTCTTCAGTTCCCTAAGCTTGAGAAATTCTTAGTGTGTTCTTCCCTTTGGTTTTCTCCCTCCAGGTATTTGCACATTTTGTTCTAATATTTGACTTTGTCTTCTGGAGCTGACCTTTGAAACTTTCTGTACAACTCTTTTACCTCTTCCTTTCTTCCATTTGCTTTAGCATCTTTACACTGATGAGCAAATTTTAGAGTCTCTTCTGACATCCATTTTAGTCTTTTCAGAAGGAAAAATGGAAACAAGAAATGCAGGGAGAAAATTGGATAAGTGACATTTCCTTGTGGGAAATGAAGTCAGTAAGATGAGACAAAATGTGTATGAATTGTCTAATGGAAGAGTGATCTCAGTAAACCTTTGCCCAATTAACAATAAACAGAAACCAAGAAAACAACCTATGCAGTTCTATTTGTAATTGCTCAAAACTAGAAACAAAGTAGGTGTTTTTCAGTGGGTGAACGGTTAATTATACTGTGGTACACCCATACCAAGTAATGCTAGTCAGCAATAAAGGAACACATTATTGATACATGCAACAACTTGGACAAATCTCCAGATAGTTAAGCTGAGTGGGGGAAAAGCCAATACGAAAAGTCACAACAGTAAGTAAAAAAGGATTGTTACAAAATCATAGAAAATCTTCATTAAACAAAAATATCAAAATACGAAGCTATTGTTTCTCAACTATCTTTCATTTAGATCTATACACTTGGTGATGCTTCTATCTCTCTACCCCTCCCCTGAAGAATTCTACACTCTTCAAATTATACCATGTCAAAACAATATTTTGAGCATTATTGAGGGTCTTAAATCGTGTTCCTCTTCTATTTTCTCTGAGCTTGGGGAACTAAAAGAAATCTGAAGGGACAAGATCAATGCTGTTGTGTGGATGGGGTAATGAGTCCCAACCAAATTCTCATAGGACAGTCTGTACTACCTTGGAAAAATGAGTAGATTCACTGTCATGATGAAGGAAAATTCATCAGAGCAACTTTTCTTGCCCTTTTCTCACCAGTGCCATTTTCAGTTTCGTTTTGTTGTTCTTTTGAAGACTTCCTGAGACTAAGACAAATTTCTTACTGACATAACTTGTCTACAGTCATCCACTGATTATAGAGATATGCTTAAACATGTTTTGTTTGGAATAAACCCATACATGTATGAACTGAAATTTTAGAAGCAACACTGGCTTACCCGCATATACAATGTCCATTCATAGGACATTACAAGATTGGTACCTAAATGACAAAATTATAGCCATTATGTGGTTGCCAGAGTCCTGGTGGGGTGCTGTAGGATAAGCACTGGACTACTAATCACAAGGTTGGCAGTTTAAACCCACCAGTCGCTCTTTGAAAACCCTACACAAGGTCATTATGAGTCAGAAACAACTCGATGACACTTTTATAAAACAACAACAGGTGTTAAACAGAGGTGGGAGAAGGAGAGAAGTGTGTTTGGCTATAACTAGACAACATGAGAAATCTTTTTCTCATGAAGTTTTCTGTATCTTGATATATCCATGACAAAATCCTGGTTGTTACATTGCAAGATTTTTAACATTGCATAAAACTAGGCAAAGTGTACACATAATATCTCTGTTATTAGGACTTACAGATATATGTGAATC
>NW_006408532.1:31272071-31276195 GCF_000296735.1 Chrysochloris asiatica | reverse complement strand
TGGATCTCTGTTCCTATATTTTTACCTCCTTTCACACTGTAATTGTTTTGATCATAGACTGACCTCACAGATTTCTGAATTCATTCTTTAAAAAACAAAAAACAAAAAAATTTATTGAGAATTATGTGGATTTACATGGGAGAACATCAGTTTTGCATTCATCCTATCATATGTCATTTCATTGCAATGATTACAATCCCCTTCATGCATCATCAAACAAAAACAAATAAGTAACAAGCACACACATAAATAGATAAGTTTCATTTGTCAATATAGTGCCAATATTAAATATTAAGATGACAGACCAGATATAACTGAGCTATGTCTGAATCATCTACCATGACCAAAAACACATAACAAGACTGAAAGGATAACTTGACACTCACTAGGAAAATGTACTAACATATGTTTAAAATGTCACCAATGATTTATTTGTTTTTTAATACGTAATTTTCAGTAGCTAGCAAAAGTATATTTGATCAAAATTAATAAACATATTGTTGTTGCTTTAAGTGCAGTGGAGCTAGTCCCGACTCATAGTTATCCTGTATATGGTTTCCGAGGAGTGGCTAGTGAGCTTGAACCACGGACCTTGTGATTCAAAACAATCTTGCAGTCCAGTGCATTAATTAACCTGCAGCGCCATGCCAGCTTTTATTTATTTTTCAAATAGGCTTATTTGACTTCTCCTGGCATTGAGCCTTGCAGTTGACTTTCCAACACTGAATCCATGTCACCTTCTGATGAAGTAAGTCCTGGTGTGGCACTGTAGGATAAGCACTGTACCACATTGTCAGCAGTTTTAACTCACCAATTGTCCCTCAGAAACCCTATTCAGGGTCGCTGTGAGTTAGAACGGACTCAACAGTATTTAACAACAATGACAACATTCTTTTCTGTGAGCTGATGCTTCATTCAAGGTTGCACAAACCTTACCCATTTGAGACCAAAGAGATAAGAGGAGACGCCTAATGGTCATTTCTGGGGAAGAGATGCCTTACTCAGAAGAGAGACACAAGACATTGACTTCTTTGGTTTGTTGGGTGTGAATATGAAGCCTTTCCCCTGCACTGTTCTTACTAGACTCTTCAGTGAAATGTGTGAGAGCTAGAACTCAGTGGCCTGACTCATTTTTCTTGGACTCACAAGTTTTCCCCCTTTGGCATTTATCTCTCTCTCATTTTAGTGGAAACTATTTGAGTTTTCCTCCTCTGACAGGTTTCTGTCTTACACAGGTTCCAGTCTTACACATGTAGGTTTTACTGTGTCAATGAACCTTGAGAGAAACCAGACTTAATGTGGGGTAAATATTATGGATATGATGGCAAGGTTTATGTCTATGACGACATATGTTAACCAGTTTGTTGATACTTCTTTTGCTTGCAGCCAAACCACCCTAATTAATAGACTTCCTTTGTATTATTAAAAGGAATGATAATACTAAAGTGTTATTAACAATGAGCTTACTTAACAATGAAGCACAAAAGGGTTCTAGAAAAAAATGAGGAGCAAGACAAGTGTACTCATGATTAAACCACTATCTAAAATAGTTCCAGAAACTAATCTTGAAATAAGACATTAAACAAAATCGTTTTCTAATAGATGCCAGGAATTAATTGTCTTAGGCAAATTGATCAATATAAAAAAAAATTTTAAACCTCTATAATGTTGATATTATTATCACAATCATTTTGCAGGTTGTTTCTGACTCACAGTGACCCTTCCTGTATAGGATTTCTGAGGCATGGCTGATATGTTTGAACCACTGACCTTGCAGTTCAAACTGACCTCGAGTCGAGTGCTTATCCTACGGAGCTACACCAGGACTCCAGGGTTTTCTACACAAGCTGTATATCTTACAAGGGAGCGGAAACTCTCCTCTTTCCCCTGTGGAGTGGTTGGTAGATTTGAACAGCTGACCTTGTGGTTAGCAATCCAACACATGACACACTACGCTACCAGCACACCTTCATTTTAAAGGTTGTTGTTATTAAGTGCCCTCGAGTCAGCTGTCTCACAGCGACCCCTTATAGGGTTTCCAAGGCATCACGCTTCCTTTTACAGGTTGGTAGTGGTAGTGGTTATGTGCCATGGAGTTGATTCAGACTCACAGTGACCCTGTATAGGGTTTCCTAGACTGTAAATCTTCAGGGGAGCCTCATCTTTCTCCAGCAGAATGACTGGTAGTTTCAAACTGCTGATCATATAGTTAACAGCCCGACTGGTAACTACTACCCAACCAGAGCTCTATATTTTACAGATTAAGCAAAGAGAATTTAAGTATATAATTTAAGGAAAGGCCAGAGTTGAGATTTGTACCAACTCAGATTGGTTCCATAGTCTTAAAACTATAAATCTCTTTCATAGTCTGCATATAAAATAATTATTTACCTAAAACACACACACAATACTCAATTCTAAAATTCTTAGAATAACATTTAATAAAAATTGTGGAAGCAGGATTAAAGGAAAGGGTTATCTACTGTGTCTTTCCTCAAACCTCATCTTGTCTCAACAATAATTCAAGGAATTATTAAGAGTATTATCTACATTAGGTCACAGTTAAGAATACCCAGCCAAGGATTTGTACTGGGCCAAGCACTTGTACCTCATGATTGAGATTATTTATCAAGTAACAAGAAATCTATATTGATAAAATGCTGCTGCATTGGAGAATAGGTGTTGGTCCCATATAGTTGCAGAACCTTAAAGTTAAGATGGTCCACCTAGATGGCTTCATCTCTCATGGCTAAGCATGTATCAACTGAGAAATGATTGGGGCATTGGTCTCTGTGAGTAAAAACCACAAAACCGCTTCTATGTTGTTTATGTACGTGCTATGTTCTGGTCTATCCTGCATCTTTTTCTAGGGCTAAAATAACTAGAACTGGGGGAAGCCTATTGTCTCTTGTGAGTTCGATAGTTGCTCCACATCAAAGACCACTGATGCAGAACGGGCACAGGACAAAAAAAAATTTCATTTCCTATATGCCTGAAATCACCAGCTGAAATGTATGCATACTCTAGAATAACATCCTCTAACAAAAACAAAGCGTAAAACAATACTAGCAAACAATGTGCATCAGTATTTAATGATGGCTAAGGAACTCTGGTAACGTAGTGGTTATGAATGGGGCTGCTAATCTCATGGTCAGCAATTCAAAACTACCAGCTGTTCTGTCGGAGAAAGATGAGGCTTTCTGCTCCCGTAAAGATTTATAGCCTTGGAAACCCTGTGCAGGGTCGCTATGAGTCTGAACAGACTCCACGGCACATAACAACAAGACGGCTAAATCAAGTGACGTACTGCATTAGGCAAATCTGCTGCACAAGACCTTTTTAAAGTGTTGAAGAGCAAAGATGTCAGCTTGAGGATTAAGGCGCGCCTGACCCAAGCCATGGTATTTTCAATAACCTCATATGCATACGAAAGCTGGACAATGAATAAGGAAGATCGTAGAAGAATTGATGCTTTTGAGTTATGGTTTTGGAGGAGAATATTGAAAGTGCCATGGGCTGCCAAAAGAACCAACATATCTGTGTTGTCAGAAGTGCAGCCAGAGTGCTCCTTAGAGGCCAGAATGGCCAAACTTCGTCTTTCATGCTTCAGGCATATTGGCAGGAGGGACCAATCACTAGAGATGGATATAATGTTTGGTAAGGTAGAGGGTCAGAGAAAAAGAGGAATACCCCCAGCAAGATGGATTGGCAAAGTGGCAGCATCACAGACTCAAGCATGGCAACAATCGTGAGGTTGGCCCAGGTACCATCTTGGACCAGGTGTTGTTTCATTCTGCTGTGCATAAGGTCACTATGAGTCGGTACTGACTTGATGGCACCTAACAACAACAACAACAACAAGTTGGCTTTGACAGGAATCTAATATAATCTATTCTTTCTGGGGGGAAATGGGTGTCTAAAAGAACTTTTCAAATGTACCTGTCTTCTTAACAATTCATTCTACCTCTAACAATCTATCTTAATGATATAATCAGATGTCCAGCAAATGTTTATGGACAAAGCTATTCACAGTGTTGTAATAAAAAAATATTTTTTAAGGTGACTAAATATGGCTTACTATTGTAGTTGTTAGGTCCCATCGAGTCAGTTACAATTCATAGTGA
>NW_006408532.1:31262496-31270668 GCF_000296735.1 Chrysochloris asiatica | reverse complement strand
CATTGGGGTTCTTCCTCTTTTTCACTGACCCTCTACTTTAGCAAGCATGACATCCTTCTCCAGGGACTGATCTCTCCTGACAACATATCCATAGTACGAGAGACTGTCTCGCCCACCTAGCTTCCAAGATTGATTCTGGTTGTACTTTTTCCAAGATAGATTTGTTTGTTCTTCCAGCTGTTCATGATACTTTGAATATTCTTCTCCAATACTATAACTCGAATGCATATAAATTATTCTATGGTCTTCCGGATTCATTGTCCAAATTTCACGTGCATATGAGGCAACTGAAAATACCATGACTTGGGTCAGGTGCACCTTGATCTGCAAAATGACATCTTTATACTCTTTAACACTTTGAAGAGGTCTTGTGCAACAGACTTGCCTAAATCAATCAATACATCATTTGATTCGTTGGCTGCTGCTTCCATGAGCATTGATTGTGGATCCAAAGAAAATGAAGTCTTGAACAACTTCAATTTCATCATGGTACTTATTGGTCTCATTGTGAGGATTTTTATTTTCTTTACATTGCGGTGCAACTCATACTGAAGGCTATATATAGTCTTTGATCTTCATTAATATTTCAAGTCCTCTTAATTTCTAGCAAGTAAGGTTGCATCATCAACATGTATCATGTTGTTAATGACTGCCTCCAATCCTGATGCCATATTCTTCTTCATATAATCTAGTTTCTTTGATTATTTGTTCAGCATACAGATTAGTTAAGTATGGTGAAAGAATCCAATCCTAACATACATTTTTTTTTCTAAATTTAAAACAATCAGTATCCTCTTATTCTGTTTGAATCATTGCATATTGGTCTAAGTAAAGGTTCGTCGTGAGCACAATTTAGTGCTCTGGGATTCCCATTATTCTCAATATTATCCATAGTTTGTCATGATCCACACAGTCAAATGCCTTTGCATAGTCAATGAAACACAAACAAACGTCTTTCTGGTATTCTCTGCTTTCAGCCAAGATTCATCTGACATCAGTCTAAATCAAGTAATTTAGACAGTCTACTGTTTTGATCCATAAAGTTGTTCTTGACTAATTTTCAGAAGTACATTCCTAGGATTTTCTTCCTTGTGTGTCTTAGTCTGGAAGTTTCACAGAAATCTGTCCACCATGGCTAATCCTGATATACCTAATTCCATGTCTTCTGAGTCTGGCTTGAATTGCTGGCAGCTTCCTGTCGATATACTGCTGCAATCATTTTTAAATTATCTTTGGAAAAGTTTTACTAGCTTGTAATATTGATGATATTGGTCAATGAGTTCCACATTCTGTGGGTCACCTTTCTTTCCAATGGACACAAATATGGATCTCTTCTAACTGGTTAGTCAGATAGCTATCTTCCAAATTTTTTGACACAGATGAGTGATTACTTCTAGTACTGCATCAGTTTGTTGAAATATTTCTATTTATCTTCTGTCAATTCCTGGAACCTTGTTTTTAGCTAGTGCAGTTTGGTCGTCTTCCTTCAATATCAGTGGTTCTCGATCACCTGCTACCTCTTAAAATGGTTAACGTCAACCAATTCTTTTTGTTACAGTGGTTCTGTTTATCCTTTCTAGCTTCTTTTTTTTTTTTTCCTGAATTTATTTATTTATTTCAAATGTTTCATTGTGCTTTCTATCTTCTTTTGAAGCTTCTTGCATCATTTAATATTTGGTCCATAGCATCCTTCACTATTGTCACCCAAAGCTTGAATGTTTTCTTCGGTTCTTTCAGTTTCAGTTGACCGTGTTTTTCTTTTCTGATTTTCTAACTCCATGTCTTTGCACATATCATTATTATACTGTATCTTCTCGAGCTGCCCTTTGAAAATTTTTGATCATTTCTTTTACTTCATCATTTCTTTCGGTCACTTTAGCTTCTCTGCACTCAAGATCAAATTTCAGAGTCTCTTCTGACATCCATTGGGCTTTATGGTGAAGTAAAGTACCAGTGAGGGAGAGGAAGACCCTCTGTGCAATGGACTGGCAGAGATACAAAGATGGGCTGAAGCATGCTGATGAATGTGAGGATGACATAGGAGTAGGCCATGTTTTACTCTGTTGTTCATGGAGTCTCTGTGCAATGAAGTCAACTTACTACTTTTTTGTTGTTTCTGTTGTTAAATTCGTCAAGTCGGTTCCGACCCATAGCAACCCTGTATAGGGTTTTCAAGTAGTGGCTGGTGAGCCTGAACCACCTACCTTGCAGTTCAAACCAACTTTGCAGTCAAGCGCATTAACTCACAGTGCTACACCAGGACTCCCAACTTACTACTAGTGGCCATTAAAAATAATGTTTTTGAAGGATGTTAAATGACTTAAGATTGAAAATAAAAAGTTAATATAAAAAGCAGAACCCAAAACTCTATGTAAGGCATGATTCCAAATGTATCACATGCCACTTACAAACATAAACTGAAAGAAAATGCTCCACAATATTATCTGTGTTTTCAAAACAGACTGGATCTGATTTTATTTTTGTTTTCTACCTCTAAACTTTAATATCTGTAAGAGGAAAAGATATATCTGTTGTGTTCACTTCATATTCTGAGCATGCCTAAGAGTAGGTGGAAGGTGGGCACAGAGAGACAGCTGCTATTAAGTTGACTTCATCTCATGGAGACCCCATGTACTACAGAAAAAGGCAGTGCCTGGTCCCTTGTCATCCTTATGGTCACCAGCAATTTTAAGTCTATCATAACATCTATTGTGGCAATCCATCTCACTGGGATTCTCCCTCAAGCTGGCTTTCTACTTCACCAAACATAATGTCTTCCTCCAGTGATGGATCCCTTCTGTTGGTGTATCCAAATCAAGTAATTTAGAAAGTCTCTTGTTTTGATCCATAAAGTTGTTCTTGACTAATTTTCAGAAGTACATTCCTAGGATTTTCTTCCTTGTGTGTCTTAGTCTGGAAGTTTCACAGAAATCTGTCCACCATGGCTAATCCTGCTGGTGTTTGAAATAACAGTGGCATAGCTTCCAGAATTGCAGCAACAGGTAAGCTGCCACAGAATGAGAAACGGACTGATGGATTAAAACAAAACAAAAGTTGCTGTCAAATCAATTCTGACAGGATAGCAGGTATCACATATGTAATTTGTTGTTGTTGTTATGTGTCGTGGAGTCGGTTCCGACTCATAGCGACCCTGTGCAAGGTTTCTGAGGCTGTAAATCTTTACAGGAGCAGAAAGCCTCATCTTTCTCCCGTGGAACAGCTGGTAGTTTTGAACTGTTGACCTTGCAGTTCGCAGCCCGCATATATAATAGACATTCATAAATAAATATATATTTAATGAATGAACACTCTTCTCTTTTTAAAATGAATACATATTGCTTTATGATAGGACAAATTCAGTAACTGTCATCCACAGGTGTGTGTATGTGTTTATAATCTGTGTTGCTTTTTTTATTGGGTGCTGGCCAGTCGATTCCAGCTCAGCGCAACCCCAGTGACAGAGTGACACTGCCCCGTAGGGTTTTCTTGGGTGTCATCTTTACAGATTATACTGAGTCACTGTACCAAAAAGAAATGGTTGATGTTCAGCCATTTTAAGTAACACCATATGATCAAGAACAATGGTACTGAAGGAAGAAGTCCAAGGTGCACTGAAGGCACTGACAAAGGAAAGCCTCTGGGAATTGATGGAATACAAATTGAAATCTTTCAACAAACTGATGCAGCACTGGAGGCACTCACTCATCTATGCAAAAAAATTTGGAAGGCAGCTACCTGGCCAAGTGATTGGAAGAGATCCATATCTGCACCTATTCCAAAGGGAAATCACTAAACAATATCATTTATTGCTTGCAAGTAAATTTTTGCTAAAGATAATTTAAAAACAGCTGCAACAGTACATTTACAGGGAACTGCCTGAGGTTTATGAGGACATGGAACAAGGGATATCATTGCTGATGTCAGATGAATCTTGGCTGAAAGCAGAAAGGTCCCTAAAGAAATCATACAAAGAAAGCTAGGACAATGCAATAACTTTTAGCCACAGTTGTTGTTAGATGCTGTTGAGTCTATTTTGAAACATTAATAGCCCATGTGATGCAGTAGGACTGTCACATAGGTTTAAATATTTATGGAAGCACTTCACTAGGTCTTTCTCCTACAGAGCCATTGGATGGGTTTGAACTGCCATTGTTTTAGTTAGCATCCAAGTGTTTAACCATATGTGTCACCAGGGTTCCTTGGTGGTGGTGGTGGTGGTGGTGGTGGTGGTGGTGGTGGTGGTTACGTGCCGTGGAGTTGGTTAAGACACATAGCAGCCCAGTAAAGGGTATCTGAGGCTGTAAATCTTTACGGGAGCAGAAAGCTTCCTCTTTCTCCCACAGAGTGGCTGGTAGATCCAAACTGATGAGTTTGCAGTTAGCAGCCCGACTCGTAACCCATTATGCTACCAGAGCTCCTTCATCCATTATAATTGGTCACAGACACTGTCTCATTAATCAATAATATTGACATTACAAACAAATTGGAGTCGCTCATTTATCTAATACTGCGGTAACAAAAATACCACAAGTGCAAGGCTTTAATAAACAAATTAATTTTCTTACAGTTTTGGAGGCTTAGAAGTTCAAATTCAGAGTGCTAGCTTTGGGGAAAGGTCCTTGTCTCCTTCCAGCTTCTGCAGACTGAGCACTCCTTAGAGATCTCCATGGATCTTGACATCTATAGGATAATTACATCAGGTCAGAGTTCATCACATCAGAGCACATCATGGGTTTGATTGCATCACATTAGGTCTTACCACAGAGGTGATAACTACATCTTAACCCCTGGTGTGGCACTGCAGGGTAATGCATTGGACCTCAAGGTCCAGCCACTCCTTGGAAACCCTATACAGAGTCGCTGTGATTTGGAACTGACTCAGAGGCACTTAACAACAACAACAACAACCACTAAACCACTGAGAATCCTGGCCCAGTCAAGATGACACAAAACCTTAATTATTACAGAGTCTTACAGAGAGTAGATACAAATGATTCTGGAAACCCTATAATAGACATGAATCAAAGAGAAACCTGTGACTCTGAGGTTATAAATCTTTATGGGAGCAGCAAGCCTCATTTGTCTCCGGAGAACTGGCTGGTTGATTCAAACTTCTGACTTTATGGCTAGCAGTCCAATGCGTAACCCATTATGTTACTAGTGCCCCTTTCCTGCTGTTGTTGTTAATTGCTGTAAAATCAGTTCTGACCCATAGCGACCCTGTATAGGGTTTCCGAGGAGCAGCTGGTGAGCTTGAACCGCCGACCTTACAGTTCAAATAGCTTTGCAGTCTGGTGCATTAACCAGCACCACACCAGGACTCCTGTCCCAAAAAAAGCAAAAGTCATTCATTTCACAGTCAAAACAGTTAAAGCTGATAATTTAACCTTTAAGACTGATTGATTAAAACAAAAACAAGAAAAAAACAGCATTCAATGCTAAAATTTCACTCCAGGTGGCAATGGAAAATAAAATTTTTATATCTGTACAAACATAAAAGTAAACTTTATATATCTATAGACTAGAAAATAAACATGCGTGTATACATACTAACAATAAATGTGCTTCCAATGCACACATATATAAATGCACTTATAGCGTAGTGGTTACGAATCAGGCTGTGAACGTTAAGGTGAGCAGTTTGAAACTATCAGCTGTTCCACGGTAGAAAGATTAGGCTTTCTGCTCCCGTAAAGATTTACAGCCTCAGAAACCCTGTACAGGGTCGCTATGAGTCAGAACCAACTCCACGGCACATAACAACAACAACAATGCTATATATAAAGGAGCTTTGGTAGCGTAGTGGTTACGAATCGGCCTGCTAACCTCAAGGTCGGCAATTCGAAACTACCATTTGTTCCGCAGGAGAAAGATGAGGCTTCTGCTCCCGTAAAGATTTACAGCCTCGGAAACCCTGTGTAGCGTCACTATGAATCGGCACTGATTCCACAGTACTTAACAACAACAACGTTACATATAAGAATTCCTAGTGGCATGGTGATTAACAACTAACGAGTGCTCAACAACTAATCTAAAGGTTAACAGTTTAAATTTGCCAATAGCTCCACAGTAAAAACAAATGACAATCTACTTCCGTAAAACTCTATGGCCTTGGAAACACTATGGGACAATTCTAACCTGTCCTGTAGGTTGTTGTGAGTCATAATTTGACTCTACATCAACAGGTTGTTTTCTTTAAATTTATGTTACAAATGGATGCATGTATTTATAAGTCACAGTTTCTAGTTAACATCAATAAAACTGTGAACATAAATTAATAAAATAAATAAGATTCTAAATTGCAATATGTTTCTAAGGCATTGTTAAAAATACAAGAATTTGAAAAACTTGTGCATAAGTGTCAGGTCCAGCAGTTCTGAAATAAATGGAGAGGAAATAATAATATAAAGAGTACAAAGCAGAGAAACCACAGAAAACATTTAAAAACGACTAGTGCTGTTGTTGTTGTTGTTGTTAAGTGGCGTCAAATTGTTTCCAACTCATAGCAACCCTGTATAAGGCTTCTGAGGAGCAGCTGGTGAGTTTGAATCGTCAACCTTGTGGTTCAAACCAACCTTTCGGTCCAATGCTTATTCTACAGTGCCACATCAGGACTCCAAAATAGTTAACAGGATAATTAAATTGAATAGTCAACAAAAAAAGCTTCAAATTTATTATTACACCCATCAAAGATATAAAGAGGGTAAAGGAAGAATCTATTCAATTCTATATTCTCATTTTATGCTTTTCTTAAACTTCAGGTTCCCCGAGTCACAAAGATAGGCTGTTACTGGAATATCCTGAAGAGATGATACCATATGCACACATCAATATTTTAACATATTGTCACTGTGATGTTGAAAGCTATGACACTGGTATTTCAAATACCAGCAGCTAGACAGATGTCAGCAGAGAATCCAGACTAAAACAGGCTAGGAAAAAGAAAGAGGCATTCCATTTCTGAGTTATTAGCCACTGAGAATTTTATGAATAGCAGTGGATCATTCTCTGATATGATAGTACCAGAACGGCTTCCGGTTGAAAGGCACTCAACATATGACCAGGGAAGAGTTGTCTCCTCAATTATGTGTATGGAACAAAACTTTCTGGACCTTCATTTGATGATTTGGCACAACTCACAATACAAAGAACACCTATCATCATCCATGAATAATAGGAATATGGAAAGTAGGAAGTACGACTCTAGGAAAACTAAATGTCACCAAAAATGAAATGGAACATATAAGACAGACATTCTAGACTTTAGGGAGCTGAAATGGACAGGTATTTGCCATCTTGATTCAGCCAGTCCATTATGCCAGAATGACAAATTCAAGAGGAATGCCATCACAGTTACCATTAATAAGAATAGTTCAATATCCATTCTGAAGTTAATGCTGTCAGTGATAATATTCATATGCCTACAAGAAAGATCAGTTAATACACCTAAGATCAGTTAACTCAACTATAAGTCAAATTTATGCACTAACCACAAATGTCAAAGATAAGGAAAGTGAAGATTTTTACCAACTACTACAATCTAAAATTGATCATACATGCAATCAAAATGCACTAATAATTATTGGTAATTAGGATTTGAAAGTAGGAAACAAAGAAGAAGGACCAGCAGTTGGAAAGTATGACCTCGGTGACAGAAAAGATTCACATGATAGAATTTTGCAAGACCAACAATTTATTATTTGCAAATAGGTTTTTTTTTAAAAAAAAAAATAGGTTGTTGTTATTATGTGCTGTAGAGTTGGTTCAGACTCATAGTGACCCTATAAGGCTGTACATCTTTACAGAAGCAGAAAGCCTGATCTTTCTCCTGTGGAATAGCTGGTGAATTCAAACTGCTGACCTTGAAATAAGCAGACCAATGCATAACCCCCTGTGCCCCCATGACTCCATCTTAAATGACATAAACAGCAACTATAAGAGAGGGCTTCAAAAAGTTCATGGGAGAATGGAGTTGGAAGATAATGGAATTTTTCCACAAACTTTTGAAACTCTCTCACACACATGGACCTACCTAGCCAGAGGGTATATATAAAAACCAATTGACTACAACTGTGGAAAGAGATGATGGAGAAGCTCAATACCATCAATCAGAACAAGGTAAGGGACTGATAGCAGAACAGACCATCCATTGTTCATATGCAAGTTCAAGCT
>NW_006408532.1:31250302-31253114 GCF_000296735.1 Chrysochloris asiatica | reverse complement strand
GTGGAGCGATGGAGCAGCTGGAGACTTTGGATCCAGAGAGGGAGAGCGACTGTGTACTGAAGACCTGGAGGATACGGGGGAAGGATTGCATGGGGGGGATTATAACCATGGCAATGAGACGATATACGATAGAATGAATGTAAAACTAATGTTCTCCCATGTAAACTATCACATAATTCAAAATAAAACATTTAAGGAAAAAAAAAAGAAAAGGAGTGGCTGGTGATTTTACACTGCTGACTGCTGACCTTGAAGTTCAAAGTGACCTTGAGGTCCAGTGCTTATCCTACAATGCCACACCAGGATAGCCATGATTTATCTCTAATTTTTAAAGTCATTTTTTTTAAAGTGTTATAATTTTAATTATTAATGGCAAGTCATCTACTGTATACTTCATGTATGAAGATAAGCCAGGTTGTTGACAGTCCAAAGGGGATCTTGCTGACCTCAAACAATTAACCCTAAATTGACTATTTTCAGTAAAGAACTATAAGAATCTTACATGACCTCACAAAACTAAAAGAAGAAATACTTAATTGGTCTATACCTTGCAATTAATTTTTCCTGAAACACTTACATGTATCGAAATACTATCATAATTTTTCTTTCTGCCTGACAAAAATTTTCTTTCCTCTACCCAGGGTGAGGGAATGAAAGTAAAAGTAAACAAACAGTTGAAAGGAGGTAGGTTGGCTGATGAACGCAGGTGGAGGAAATTTATTGTATACAGAATGTGATTCTCTTGGTGTGGCACTGTAGATTAATGCGCTGGACTACAAAGTTGGTTTGAACTGAAAGGTAAAGGTAAGCATTTCAAGCTCACCAGCCGCCACTCATATACCTTATACAGGATCCCCATGAGTCGGAACAAACGTCATGACACTTAATAACAACAATGCAATTGTGGATGAATGCTACAGATGAAACACTGTCTACAGACTAGGCAATGACAGCCTCACTGTGTCCCAAGAAGGTTCACTGGGCTGTCCCTGACCAGGAAAGACTTACTAACGACAATGGGATAGGTCTTCTCATTGTCAGCTTCATACTTGGGTTGCCTTCACTGTGCAAATAAAGCAACCCAAGAGTTTTTCAATACAATGGATTTTTCCATTGGCATACTAAATCCCACCTCCACCTCCCATGCCGTGGCACTCCTCCAGTGACTTTGATTAAGCCTTTTGTAGAACTATGAACTTGGAGAGCTTTTTAAAGGAGGAAGGGATTGAACGCCAGGTGGGATTTAGCCAAAGCTGTCACAGCTCTGGTTGTTGCCCCTCATAATCCATCTTGCTGAATCAAAACAGCAAACTGTGAACAAACAGCTTAGGCAGTTTGTTTGAAGATACACTCCTGTCTTTCTCAGAGGGATTAAGTCATGGCTACAGTTTGTTTGGGAAATGATTATCCACATGAAAATTATTAAATTCATGTGGCATCTCTTGGAGCCAAAATATTTCATAACTTTTCATCTCTGTATCACAATGATAACAATGCTGTAGTTTTTATACTGAAACACAGACTCTCGCCACAGTCTTCAAAACATTGTCAAATCTTCTGCATTTTCCACAAGAATACAAAAGATGTTGATGTTCAAAGTTTAAATTAAGGAGTCATAAGCTTCTTTTTAAAGAGGAATCACAGCAATACCAGAAGCAGATTATTTTTAGCTATTATTCCAAACACTGGGCTCCATAAAACCTACATTCATGGCCTGCTACAACCGGGGAGACAGGTTAGGTGACTGAGAGTTTAAATAAGAAAGTATAAAGTCAACCCTGTGATATATTTCAG
This sequence comes from Chrysochloris asiatica, assembly GCF_000296735.1. Lineage (NCBI taxonomy): Eukaryota > Metazoa > Chordata > Mammalia > Afrosoricida > Chrysochloridae > Chrysochloris > Chrysochloris asiatica. The sequence continues at coordinate 31,251,320 of NW_006408532.1, read as the reverse complement.
AAGTGTTTTCCCATGGAATGGGGTAAGGTTAAATTTTCAGTCTAGTATATGGATCTAAATCTTAGAATAGTCTCTTTAAACATATAAGTATTCAGGCTCCTTTGTATCATCAAATACTGCAGTTCTGATACTCAAGGTACTTTTGATACTAAAGCAACCCTTTAATTGAGATGGAGGAGGGATGTTATTCAACTACATGAAATGACTGCTATGTGTCAGGCACCATGATGGTTCTGGAATAAACACGGTTTAATAAAAACACTGCCCCTGTTTTTTTTGAGCTCAGAGTCTGGTAAAGAAGACAAACACATAAGTAAACAGGCTAATAAGCATTGTGGTGAAGACTACAATAGAAGGGTAACCATTAATTTGATGAAACAGAACTCCATAAGACTCAGGCAAAGAACAACTTCATTCCTAACCCCTCATAGACCAATCCATAGACTCATTTTTCTCTTGTCCTTTGAATGAAATATTGTGTGAGGGCAGGTGCAATAATTTTCTTGGACACTCTTATTTTCTTTTAAGTAAATTGTAGTGTCAAGAGTAATCTAACTCAGTAATTAAAATGTCCAGTCCAGTTTATTAATCAAAACACCAATTTCATTAGAGTTAAAATTCTCACTATGGAGTGCTTTCTTTTCTTTTATTTCTCCACTTTGCATTTTTTTGCCCACCCAATCTCAATCACCACACACAAGTTGTCTCTGTCTCCATTAGAATGGAATATGAGAGAAAGAGGGGAGGAAAGGCCAGGAAATGGTCTTATCTCAACTGATCCTATTGAGACCTAAACGAACTGATTCTTCCTCTCATAAAGTGCATACACAGACTACCAAACATTTTGAAAATTACACAAACAAAAGTATACAAAATAGATGATTGGGGCATACTAAAAATTAAAAACTTATGTGAATCAAAAGTCTTCACCAGAAGAGTAAAAAAATATTTTGCAATGACACATCAGACAAGGGACTAATTTCCAAAATCTCAAGACACTTGAGGGGGAGAAAAATCT
>NW_006408532.1:31246468-31249447 GCF_000296735.1 Chrysochloris asiatica | reverse complement strand
AGGGGAATGGAAGAACAAGGTGGATGGGAAAACAGTTATGCAGGTTTGCATGGGCTAAGTGGAACAGAGGTAAATAGTGATGTATGCACAACTTTGGAAGAACAGGGCTCTGGGATACAGTGATTGAGGCATGGTTTGAACGGGTAAAAGAGGGGAAATAGTGTTAAGACGCTTGGCTGTTGTTTGAATCTTGATTTCTCTTGCCTACTATTGTAAAATAGACACTTGAGGGGGAGAGAAAGAATTAGCCAGAAACATCACCATAGAAAGCTTGTAAGTCCTTCTTCAGCCTATAACTTATTGGACTACCTAAAATGTGACTAGAACTTGCCTAGTGAAGGAGACTTCCTGCCGAGCCTTTGCATTATGTACGACCATAGGTGGAATCCTGAACCCCATCCAGAATCTTCTGAGGTGGGAAATTTCTACTTGAAAGGACAAGCAGACAAGCTTGGAGTGGCTAGAAGAATAGAAGATACTTCTTAAAAGAAAGGCCAGCAGAAAAATCAAGTACAATATCGGCAGTCTGATTGACTACTATAAGAACAGGTAAGTTGTTTACCCGGGAGCCCTCAAGGAAGCGGTCTGGTCCCCTCAGGGCGAACCCACTTACAAGACTGAGACTCAAGGGGAATACACAAGCAGGCATGTGATCTTGCTGGTGACCATGTTGGTCACCAGTAAGAGGAAGTGGGGGAAAAATAGCAATGAAGTTGTGAGCTAAGTCTGACCATGTCAGTAGACCCCTTGGCCAGCAGTATGGCAAGACCTGGGGACTCCTAGGCCCAGAGACAAGGACATGGCCACAAGGAACTAGAGCAGAGAATGAAGCGTCCAGCTGATATGATGTGATGGGAAATGCATAAGAACACCCATACTTGCAGATAGTACCCATTTGACCTGGCTTCAATGACTGGATAATCAGAACTTGACTACAGGAAGAAAGAAGAGGAAAAAAAGAGTAATCCGATACAATTTGATGAACTTGACCTATACTTATGTATGTAGTATCTCAATAGAGGGAACGAATCTTTATATCAAGGATCATTCCCATCCCTTCAGTACACAGGGTTGACAGGGATGGACAACTTAGACATTGGCTACCCAAAATGGGGTGGCTAAAAAGCCCAGAAGTGACTGGCTTATAAGGTTTCAAAAGGGAGCCTAGTTCCAGAGGGTGAAGGGGAAGGTAGAATCTCCACTGAGTTGTTACCAATCTATTGGGATGGGGCTGATGAAAGAAGATGGGGATAAGGCTCTTGTGGTTCAATAGTGAATAATTACTATCAGGACTGACTGTGAGTGTTGGAAATGTAAAGGTAGTAGACATTTTATAATAAAAGGAGGGGAGTGGTTACTTTTGCAGTCCAGGAATGGAGGTTCCTGGGACCATCAAGGGAGAAGGGTGGTACCCTATCCAGAGAAGCAGTGACGCCAGAGATGGAGTCAGAGACGATGATGTGGAGAGATTGAGGAGCTGGGAACTCTGGACCATGGAAGAAGAGGGTCTGTGTGATGATGGCCGGGGCAGGCAAGCTTACAGGGTGTACCCTTTCTGTTTGATGATGCATGAAGGGGATTGCAATCATTGCAATGAAATGAAATACAATAGGATGAATGTAAAACTGATGTTCTTCCATGTAATCCCACATAATTCACAATAAAAACTTAAAAAAAAAATGGAATGCATAACCATCGATATTCTAGGTATTAGTGAACTGAAATGGACTGGTATTAGCCATTTTGAATCTAGACAATCACATGGTTTACTAAGCCTGCAATGACATATTGAGAAGGAATGGTGTTGCATTCATCATCAAAAGGAACATTTCAAGATCTGTCTTGAAGTATAATGCTGTCTGTGATAGGATAATATCCATATGCCTATAAGGAAGACCAGTTAATACGACTATTAATCAAATGTATGCACCAACCACTAAAGTGATGATAAAATTGAAGAATTCTACCATCTACAGTCTGAAATTGATCAAACAGGCAATCAAGATGTATTTATAATTACTAGTGACTGGAATACGAAGGTTAGAAACAAAGAAGAAGAATCAGTACTTGGAAAATATGACCTTGGTGATAGAAATGATGCTGGAGATCATATGATAAAAAGGTATTGCAAATACCTTTTTAAACAACATAAAAGATGACTATACACATGGAGTTCACCTGAGGGAATACACAGAAATCAAATTAATCATATCTGTGAAAAGAGACAATGGAAAAGCTCCATATCATCAGCCGAAACAAGGCCAGGGCAGCTATGGAACAGACCATCAATTGCTCATATGCAAGTTCAGGCTAAGGCTGAATAAAATTAAACAAGTCCACAAGAGCCAAAATATGGCCATGAACATATCCTACCTGAATTTAGAGATCATTTCACAAAAACAGATTTATTTATTTTTTTTTTATGCACTGGACACTAAGACCAAAAACCAGAAGAGTTGTGGGAAGACATCAAAAACATCACACAGGAAGAAAGCAAAAGATCATTAATAAGACATGGAAGAAAGAAAAGACCAAAATGGATGTCACAAGAGACTGAGACTCATTCTCCAATGCAGAGATATTAAAGCAAATAGAGAAAATGAGGTAAAAAAGCTGACAAGAACATTTCAAAGGGCAGCTCGAGAAGACAAAGTCAAATATTACAATGAAATGTGCAAATATCCGGAGTTAGCGAACCAAAAGGGAAGAACATGCTCAACGTTTCTCAAGCTTAGGGAACTGAGGAAAAAATTCAAGCCTCAACTTGAAATACTGAAGGATGCTTTGGACAAAATATTGAATGGTGTAGAAAGCATCAAAATAGATGGAAGGGATACATAGAGTCACTATAGTAAAAACAAATGGTTGATGTTCAACCATTTCAAGGGGGAGTATATGATCAAGAACCAATCGTACTGAAGGAAGAAGTCAAATCTGCACTGAAGGCATTAACAAAGAACAAGTCTCCAGGAATTGATG
>NW_006408532.1:31243012-31245448 GCF_000296735.1 Chrysochloris asiatica | reverse complement strand
TGAAAGTTGAACAATGAATAAGGAAGGCTAGAAGAATTGACGTCGGTATTGGAGAAGAATATTGAAGGTGCCACGGACTGCCAAAAGAACAAACAAATCTGTTGGAAGAAGTACAGTCAGAATGTTCCTTATAAGCCAAGATGGTCAGACTGTATCTCATACTTGAGACATACTATCAGGAAGGATCAGTCCCTAGAGAAGGGTATCATGCTTTGTAAAGTGGATGGACAGTGAAAAATTGGGAGCCCCCCAACAAGATGGATTGACATGGTGGCAGCACCAATGGGCTCAAGTGTGGCAGCAGTTGTAAGGATGGTACAGAACTAGGCTGTGTTTTATTCTGTTGTTGTACATAGGGTCACTATGGGAGGGAACTGACCCAACAGTACCTAACAACAACGAGAAGTCAGAACCAACTCATTGGTACACAAGAACAACAGCAACACAGACAGGCAAAAGTATTATTGTTCAAAGAGCAGCAAAAAAAGCCAGTATGGCTTGAGAAGAACAAACAAAGAGTTTTGAAGATGTAGTATTTGAAGTGAAGATAAGTTAGGTCATAGAGAAGAAAAAAAAAAGGTTATTCAGAGAAAGTTATGGATTGAATTATGTCCTCCCAAAATATGTGTTGTAAATCTTAACGTCTGTGCCCCTGATTGGGGTCATGGTGTGGCACTGTAGGATAAGCACTGGACTGCTAACCACAAGGTCAGCAGTTTAAACGCACTAGAGGCTCCTCAGAAACCCCATTCATGAATTGGAACCAATTGGATGGCACTTAACAACAACATGTCTCTGATTATAATCCATTTGGAAATTACTTAACTTTGTTATGTTAACAAAACAGAGGCAGAGTTAGTGTAAGGTATAGCTTGAGTAAATCTCTTTTGAGATTAAAAAAAAAAAAAAAAGATATTAAGTATGCAAGGAAGCACTTGTAGGAAGAGAGATTCCAAATCACATGAAAATTACCCAGGAGCAGAAACTCAGAAGAGACAAGGAACTTCCTTCATGGCAGACAGAGAAAGCCTTCCTGAGAGTCGTCAACACCAGAATTCTGATTCATACCTCCTAAACTGCAAGTGTTTCAAGCTCACCAGTCACTCCTCAGAAACCATATATAGGGTCTCTGTGGGATGGAACCGACTCAACAGCACCTAACAACAATAAACAGAGAAAATCTATTTCTGTTTATTAAAGCCACCAATTTGTGGTATTTCTTTTATAGCAGCACTAGATAACTAAGATAAAAGCCATCCTGCTTTTTATAAGTTAAAAAGAGATGCTTATAGAAATTTTGAGCCCAGTGGTTTGATAAAACTTAAGTTTTAAAAAGATCATTCTGATTCTGGTTGGACTATAACTATAACCAAGGGTGAACGAAGTATAAAGACTAATTGCAAGAGTATTGCAAAAACTGGGGCAAAAGATGATGGAGGCTTGAACCACTGTGGCAGAGGAGAACGGTCACATTCTGGACATACCATAAGTGGCCTTCTGACTTAATTCTTTGGCAATGATGCTTAATAGACCCCACCCCACCACACTCCGTATCCCTGAAGACTTACTTTTGCCCTAGTTGTTACCTTCAGAAGTGTTGTTGCCTCTCTTGGGTACACTATAAACAACTTGGTTTGATACTTTTTGTCTGACCTTGGGCTACAGCCTGCCCTGTAACTGGTATGCACTTTGCAAGGATTGGTCAATAGACTGCAAATTTTGTATTTATAGCCTACATGCAAATGAAGTGTCTGTGGCCTACTCAAAGAGTAGTTTGTGGCCCTGGTGAGACTGCTTTGTCTAGAAATTGACAAGGAGTTTGTATATTTAAGCAGGCAATCCCACTGAGGTTTTATAATCACAAAGAAGCCAGAAGAGCAGTAGCAAGAAGAAGGAGAAGGAATGGAACAAAGCTTTCAGGACATTTATTTGCAGTTGGGGAACAACTCAAAATGAGAACAGCTGCAAATATCCATTAATAATCAGAGCATGGAATGTACATTGTGTTAATATAGAAAAATTGGAAGTTGTTAAAATTGAAACAGAACACACAAAAATCTATATTTTAGACAGCAATGCACTGAAATGGACTCATATTGGCCTTGAACCAAACAATCATATGCCAGGAATGAAAAAATGAAGAGAAACAGCATTGCATTCATCATCAAAAAGAACAGTTCAAGCTCTACCTTGAAGTGCAATGTTGTCTGTAATAGGATAACATCCATATTACATAATTATCCATAAGGAAGACAAAGTAATACCACTATTATACAAATTTACTCACCAACCACTAAAGCCAGTAATGATGAAATTAAAGCATTCTACCAACTTGTTCACTGGACTCTTGGTGTGGCACTGTAGGATCAGCACTGGATTGTGAACCACAAAGTTGGCAGTTCAAACCCACCAGCTGCTTCTCAGAAACTCTATACA
>NW_006408532.1:31239628-31241852 GCF_000296735.1 Chrysochloris asiatica | reverse complement strand
TCCAGGAATTGATGGGATATGATTTGAGATGCTTTAATATACTGATGCAGTAATGGAGGGCCTCACTTGTCTATGACAAGAAATTTGGAAGACAGCTGCCTTGCCAAAGATTGGAAAAGATTCATATTTGTGCCCATTCCAAAGAAAAATGACCCAACGGAATGCATAAATCATTGAACAGTATCATTAGTATCACATGAAACTAAAGTTTTGCTGAAGATACTTCAAACATAGTTGCAGTAGTACAAAGACAGGAGGCTGCCAGAAATTTAAACTGAAATCAGAAGAGGATTTGGAACTAGGGATAGCATTGCTAATATCAGGTGGACCTTGATTGAAAGCAGAGAATACCAGAAAGATATTTACTTGTGCCCTATTGACTATACATAGGCATTCGACTGTGTGCATCATAACAAACTATGGATGACATTGTGAAGAATGGATTTTCCAGAACACTTAACTGTGCTCATGAGAACAATAGGCCCAAATGCAGTCATTAGAACAGAACAAGGGGATACAGAATGGTTTAAAATCAAGACAGGTGTGGGACAGGGATAAAGTTTTCCAATTTTATTCAATCTGTATGCTGAGAAAATGGATTATATGAAGAAGAATGGCATCAGAATTGTTGGAAGACTCATTAACAACCTGTGATATGTAGATGAAACAACCTAACTTGCTGGAAACCAAGAGGTCTTAAAATACTTACTGATGAATATTAAAGACTACAGCCTTCCCTTTGGGTTTCCCTTTAATATAAAGAAAACAAAAATCATTATAACTGGACAAATAAATGACATAATGCTAAATGGAGAAAATATTGAAGACTTCATTTTGTTTGGATCCGTAATAAACACTCAGGGAAGCAGAAGTCAAGAATTCAAAGTATGTATTGCATGAGGCAAATCTGCTGCAAGTGACCTCTTTAAAGGGTTAAAGAGCAAAGATGTCATTTTGAGGACTAAGGTGCATGTGACCCATGCCATGGTATTTTTAATTGCCTCATATGCCTGTGAAAGTTAGGCAATGAATCAGGAGGACCGCAGAATAATCAATGCATTTCAATAGCGGTGCTGTCAAAAGAATATTGAAAGTACCAAGGAGTGCCAGAAAAACAAACAAATATTTTTTTGTAAGAAGTACAGTCAGAAATGCTCCTTAGAAAAGTGAGGGTGACAACTTTGTCTTTTGTATTTTGGACATGTCATCAGAAGGGAACAGTTTCTAAAGAAGGACATCATGCTTGGTAAAGTGGAGAATCAGCAAAAACAGAGCAAGGATCTCAACATGATGGATTAGTACCAAGATAGCGACAATGGACTCAAACATAACAATAGTTGGGAGTATGGCGCAGGACTGGACAGTGTTTCGTTCTGTTCGCATAGGGTCAAAATGAGTAGGCGCCAACTAGCTGGCACCTAACAACTACAACAACGATCGCCTACTGTCCAAACCTGTGACAATATTGTTATCAAAATAAACATTGACAGTAACAGAATGAAATGAACTAAATGAAACAGAAAACCATGACTTCATCTGAATAGTGAAGAATGAAAGAAAAGTTTTATAAATAACAAGATATGTATATATATATACAGAAATGTACACTGCAAAATAATAAAGAGAATTTGCAGTGCAGACCCTGGCAGACAATACCTAATCAAGTGGAAATCATCGGACAAACTCTGATATCTCATGCTAGTAAAGTTTTGCTAAAGGAAATACAGAAACCGCTACAATCATACATTGACAAAGAACTTCCAGAGGTTCAAGCCGGATTCAGAAGAGGCCATGGAATGAGGGATATCATTGCTGATGTGTGATGGATCTTGGCTGAAAGCAGAGAATATCAGAAAGATGTATTTGTTGTTTTTGTCAGGTGCCATTGAGTCGGAACCGACTCATAGCAACCCCATGCACAGCAGAATGAAACAAAGTCCGATCCTGGGCCAAACCTCAGTTCCGCTGCCACACTTGAGTCCATCAATGATGCCACCTGGCCAAGCCATCTCCTTGGGGTCTTCCTCTTTTTCTCCGACCCTCCATCTCACCAAGCATGATATCCTTCTCCAGCGACTGTTCCCTCCTGACAATATGTCAAAAGTATGAGAGACGAAGTTTAGCCATGTTGGCCTCCAAGGAGCACTCTGGCTGCACTTCTTCCAAAACAGATCTATTGGTTCTTTTGGCAGTCCATGGCATTTTTAGTATCCTCCTCCAATAC
>NW_006408532.1:31237635-31238518 GCF_000296735.1 Chrysochloris asiatica | reverse complement strand
TCTGGTGCCTTGTTCTTTGCCAATTCCTTCAATGCACTTTGGACTTCCTCCCTAAGTATCATTGGCTCTTGATTATATGGTACCTCTTAAAATGGTTGAACATTAACCATTTCCTTTTGGTACAATGACTCTGTGTATTCCTTCATCTTTTCTTGATGCATTCTGCATCATTCAATAATTTTCCCAGAGAATCTTTCAATAATGAAAGTTGAGGCTTGAATTTTTTCTTCAGTTGCCCCAGCTTGAGAAATGCTGACTGTGTTCTTCTTGCATCAACTATCAAGACTCATGGAAGCAGCTGTCAAGAAATCAAATGACGTACTGCATTAGGTAAATCTGCTGCACAAGACCTTTCTAAAATGTTGAAGAGCCAAGATGTCAATTTGAGGACTAAGGTGCACCTGACCCAAGCCATGCTATTTTCAATAACCTCATATTCATGTGTCATGATTGTCTCCATAAGTGGGAGACAATCAAGATGGCGGATCAGGTAGATGTACAGTGAGGAGCTCCATCAACAACAACACGGAATACCGGGTCAAGAGGACTCATGAGTTGGTGTTGGAACTCTGTAACAAATATAAAGGTATGTTTGGAGGATCGGACGGTTTACAGCTGGGGAATTTGCAGGAGAATCCAGAAATCCATTGTTTTCTGATTCAAGCCACTCAGCTGTTCCCTGAGCCGCCCTCTTGGGACAGAACATCTTGACTGTATCAGAATTGATAGTATCAGGAGAGAACATCTTGATTGTATCAGGATTGCATCAGGATTGATATCAAAATTTAAAGTGACAGTTTCGACATAAAACCAAATGGCCACCACTCGTCTGTCTGTCGTGCTGTGGTGGCTTGAGTTGCTGTGATTCTGAGGGCTATGCCAC